>NW_016913558.1:881058-932129 GCF_001483705.2 Eufriesea mexicana | reverse complement strand
GATCTAATGTATTTAAAGAATTTTTGGTTTGCTCACTTTTCTTTGTTTTTCAAACTCTTACGTACCAAGGCCCAAAACGCCTTAGGTTTTAAATTATTCTGAACTGCTGTAAACTTCCAACCCATATGATCACCACAATGTTTACATGTTGCCACAATCCAAGCATATCTAATCGTATAGAATAATTTATTATAGAAAATGAAAGAATAAAATATATGAATGGAATAATAATTCTTACCCTGGGAACCATGTATAATTTATTGACGGTGGATCTTCACTTAGCGTAAGCCCTTGCGCGTGATATAAAGTAACAGTTTCATGTATAATTCCAGAAGGATTACAATAGGTACCCTGTGGGCCTTCCTTACTCATTGGAAATATATGTGATTGTCTTCCAATGTAGGAATCACAATTACAACAAACAAATATTTTGTCCTACACAAAAAAATAGATTAATTAATTCTAAAATTTAAAAATGATTATATTTATAAAGTTTTAATAAGAATCATTAATTTTACATACCTCTACAAGATATTTAACTTCTCTTTGTAACCTTGAAATTGCACAATCATAATTTAGTAAGACGATTCGTTCATCATCATCTATGAACAAGTTTTGGGCAACCCAAAATGACAAATATACAGGATGTTCTGGTATGTTACTTCCCTCTAAAATTAAGTAAATAAGTTTTAATAGTTTAATAATTTAAATATCACAATTATGAGATACTGTACAAAAATCGTTTACAGTACATACTGCTTTCGATAAATTGCAAACGTTGTCGTATTTTTAATGAAAGTCGTAAAGGATCATATTGCCTGTACACCCAAGCAGGCCAAGTAGTTACTGCAGCATCTAAATTTTCTACTTTTTCTTGCTTCTTAAAATCATCATCGTTTTTCGGATGTATTCGTAAGTGATCTAACGAAGCTAAACGTTCATCCAAAAATGGTGGTCCAAGTGTTACTTCTGGTAAAACTTTTACGTGGGCTGATATTCTACCATAGCCCTATATGTATAAAAATTAATACGTTAATAATTCATTTTAAAAATTTACTTAAGAAATATTGCTTTAATAAAAGAAATTGTATGTTAGATTTGTAAGTTTATTAACTTATATATTATTATTAGCTATTGTATTATATATTTCAAAATATATTATATATTAAAACCTACGTGAATTATAACTTTCAGGATCTTAAATCTTTGTCTACCTTTAGCTTTCAAACGGAAACCTTGTCCAAGATCATACATGCACTCATAAATTTCTGCAGTTGTGCCTATCGGTACCATTCTATCATGTCCCAAATATACAACACCAAATGTTTTATCACTTTCAATACAAGTTTTTATCATGTCAATGGTTTGTGTATCAAATACTGTCATTGGTAATGTTTGCCCAGGAAATAACATTACAGACTGTTTCACTAGCAATGGTAAATTCAAATAAAGCCAATCACCCAATATTGTCCTTCCTCTAAGTTCTTCCAAGTTATGTCCTAAATACTAATAAAATATTTACATATGATTAAGAATTGATTCGATACTACTAAATGAATACAAATTATATATTTAAAACATTTTTGTTTATAAAAAAACAATTGTACAAAATATTTGTTGTCATAATACAATTCCAAAACATAATTAAAATATAATGCTTTCTTTATGTTACATATAAGGTTAAAAATAAGTGTTTTTCATAAATGTATAAGCATTTATTGAAAACTTACAGAATGTGTTGCTGGTAATGTCAAATCAAAAGTGCTTTCAGTAGATACAGATGATTCATCTGTATTTTCTTCCGAAAAATCTTCCTCTGCATTATATTGTCTATTTTCTGGACATTCTACAAAACAAGTGTTTTTATCTTTTCCTAAAATTCTTTATTAAAAAAAGTGTGTGTGTGTGTGTGTGTGCGCGCGCGCGCGTGCGTGTGTGTGTGTGTGTGTGTGTATATGTATATATATATATATATACTATATATAGAGAAACCTAAAGTAATTTACGAGGATAATACGATAATATAATAGTATAGTGGTAATAAATTTATTACCTAAAAATAACATATTTGTAAAATTATCAATATTTTTGGGGTACAATTCATATTTTATAAGTAACTGAAATGGAAAATTTGTACAATCTTGGAACAATATGTGAAAAATTACATACATAACCTATAATTTTTAAAATGAATTTCATACGTTTAAATATAAGCCATATAAAAAGATATACCCAATTCGCTATGTGTTTCATCATCATCTACGTTGGCGTCCATTGTCATTTACGTATTCCTTCGAACTTTGAAGATCTTAAATATTGTAAATAATCAGTACTCTTCCTTCCACAAACGTCAAACACGATAAGCCCTCTATCTACAATTCACGTATTTACGTAAAATGCACTTTACTGTTTTCATGAATCGAACTTTATTTAAAATGTAAGTTCATAAGTTATTTACTTGTCATTTAAGTTAAAAATGATACTTTAAATCCATTTTGGCTTTTAATTAGCTTATTAATAAAATAATCACTCTTTAAGAAAATCAAAAACATTTTGTTGATGAAGCATACTATTAAGCTTACTTTACATGTAAAATTGAAAACGTAAAGCATACATTATACATTATGAGCAACATTCCTATACAATTTTAGAATTTGCATATTCTCGTATCAACTTTTGTTCACATTTTACTTCTAGTTTTGTTCAGCATTAAATATTTCAGCGAGCAATCATGTGAATCGTTGTTACAAAATGACATACACCATCAAATAATTATGAATAATAAATTAACTAGCATCAAATTATATACAATTATTGTATATGAATGTTGCCTATAATTCCAACTTTGCTGTACAGCTATAAATGTTCATGAATTAATTACAGAAACTTGGAAATTTATTAATTTTCTACTATCGAATTTATTTATTAGGATGTATTAGGAGCACATGACTAGAATAGATATCTAGTTCAAATGAAAGTTTTACTGCCTGCGATCAGCACCATCTATGATTTTGGACCCAAAGCTCAGAATAGTAACAGGAATACAAAATAGTAGAGGAGGTCACCGAAGACTTGGTAACATGATTGACAAAGACAGCATGTGGTTAGAAAAGGAAAGAGTAGACTCGACCGTGAAAAATCACAAATATCCAAGTTTTCATACTTAATTCGTGAATTTTTGTAATTGCGTCAAAAAGCTGAAACTTTGGACAACATCTTATGTACTTTTCGTACATAATTTGATGCCAATTAGTTATTAATTATTATTTGAAGGTGTACGTGATTTGATATTAACAATCAGTATAGTTAACCGACAAAATAATTAATTATGGACAAAAGAAGAAGTAAAATGTGATAAAAAATAATATGAGAAGATGCGCAAGAACATTATTTTCCCAATGCGTGCATGAAGTTCATAAATTGATTACGCAGAAGATAGTAATTAATGCAAAACTAGTGGTATGTGCAGCAAAAATTCAAACACTGTGCAATAATTACTAGTAATTATTTAATTAGCAACATATTTATATCCAAAATTATATTAGAAAGTTCTTGAAGGATCTGCCTTTACAATGCAATCATAAAAGTTCATAAATTAATCACAGAGTTTGAGTAATTCGTAAATAATCCTCTGTCGAATCGATTTATCAAGATGTATTAGGAGCACATAACCAGAGATAGTAACCAATTCCAGTGATATCAGTGCCATCTATGATTTTGAACTCGAAGCTCTAGTTCGATAACAGGACCACAGGTGTCGCCAGGAGCACAGTCTGTGATTCTATTACTGAACGAAATTAATTTCTTGTTTATTAGTTGATTATTATGAATTATTTTACGAAGTGTTCGAAATATTGTCGAAGATATTAATGATTTGTCATTAAAAATTATCTTCTATGCAGCTAATTTATAAACTACATGGGCGCATTATAAAAGTAATATCAAATAATTATTAATAATTATAAAAATCATAAATTGAGCACAGAAATTGAGTTATTTGTTAATTCTTCTCTGTGTGAACAGGAGAATGCATAGGAAAAGGAGGAAAAAATTGCAGGAAATCGTGGGAAACATTGTTGTGTCCATAAAGATGTGTCTGCATCACACAAAAGAATGTAAGTCTTTGTATTAATATATCCTTCAGTTGTAAATAAATAGTGTAAAATATAAGCCATTGTTTTTCCATCTTTCATTAGTGATAGCAGAGCCTGGTTGTAAACAGACAATATTCCTTTGAAATAAACAGGTACATACAATATAGGAAAAATATCAGACTCATGGAATATTACCAGTATAGAGTCATTAGATACCAATAATTATTTTTCATGGAAAGAAAAGATTGAAGCAGTAATAAAAATATGTAATGTATGATATATCTATTGGTTTCTAGGTCAGCTAGCAATATGACATACAGGACAGAAATATTTGATGATGAAATAAAGATTGAGAAAAGGAAGATGATTTAAGCAGATAAAAAGGAAATAAAATTAATTTAGATGATGCTTTCTTATAACAAGATATATAGAATACAGTGAGATTGAAAAGTATGTTGTGTTCCTGATCTGAATAAATATTAGTATCAGTGATCACAGTCACTGACCAACGCTAATATTTTAAGTTTCAGAATGATGAAGCTGAGGTATATAAAGAAAGAGGAGGAGTTCAAAGGAGTGCAGTGAGAAGGGGAACTACATTTTACCTGAAATCAAGAAACAGAAAAGAGGCCGTATATGTATCAACAAAGATAGATGTGTAGCATCAATGACTGGGTCATGAAAATATGAGGATGATTGAAGTGATGCAGAATAAACAATCGATGATAAGGTATGAAAAGTAAAGATAAAGTGAATATAAAGTGTGAATGTTTCATTAAGGCAAAAATCTGTAAAAAATGCATAGGAAATTGGGAAACAATTGGAAATTGAAAATTAGAAAAACATCAGGAATAATGGGGCTGTGACATATGGACTTGACAGTTAGTATTGTCTTGTTCTTATAGGAAAAGGGTCAGACAGCTGAGGAAATGAAAAGATTAGTAACATTAAAAGAAAAGCTGTTTGTAAAGACGTTAGAAAGTACTTATATGCTCAGACAATGGAGGTGAGTTTGTGGGACAAGACCTCCAGGTTTGGTCACATCAAAAGAAAATAAAGCATGATTTGATTCTAGCCAGGATACCCACAGTGCAATGAGGTTGCCAAGAGGAAGAACAGATCCATAACCATGGGAACAGCAGGAGATGCAAGATAAACAATATCAAGAATTATTAGGATAACTCATGTATTTGAATAGAATCATTTGCAGTAGTCTGTATATGTGTATAAATATTGCTACATATATATATATATATATATGGTCATTATAATGATAATTATTACGTGATATATATTATGAAACATCTTCTGGCAACGGTTCGCGATACAGACATTTACTCAGATTCTAACATTTATATGTCATTGCTTATTATGTCGTTAACAATTAATGTATATATGTGAAACTTTCAAAGTGAATAAAAAATACCTAAGCATATAACCATCGTAGTTTCATTCATTTTATCAAGAATAAAATCACTCGCTTTCATCTGTAACTTCATGTTCGTCTATAATTAATTCATCAACTTATATAATTGCATCGTAAAGGTACAGCTTTAGCGAGCTTTCTAATATAATTCTGGATATGAATTTCTTGTTATTTAATTTATTATTGGTGATTATTGTATAGAGTGTTTGAACTATCGCCGAAGATACTAATGGTTTGTCTTTCCATTAGTATAATGGAATAATTAATAATTCAAGTTCATTAATTAATTATACAAATTTGGAATTTTTTGTAACAGAAATATATTTATATTTGCTTCATTGATATTAATAAATATAAGAGACATCATTTGATATTCTACATGGATACTTCAGCACATGGCTATTTCAAAAATGAAGTATGTTCCCGCGATAAAAACGCATAACTTGTCCAATCGCTATCAATTTCTAGTCGATGCCGAATCTAACAAACCGGTAAGACATGCCGGAATATTTTCGCGCGTTAAAGTAAAGCTTTTTATGTCTCGATGAAACGTTTCGTGAAGTCGTGTTAACACTGATAGACGTTTTAATTGTTGCAACCAATTAAATATTTATTCAGGGACAATGATACTCAGTGTCAGTTGCTATTTCGGAACAATGGAATTGGCGGTTAGTTTTGCAACATTGACGGAATATTTACCAATGGGCAACAGAACAAGTTCAAGGAATTGTGACAAATTTGTTAAGATCAGGATATCTAAGTGTGAACATGTGTTCGGTGGAAATATATCACATGTGGACCGAAGTGAAGTTACATAGTGCAAAACGTGTAATGAAGCATGTGTAAAATAAAGTGGTGTGAGTGTAAATCGTAAAATCGTAGAAGTGCGGAATAAAGTGGTATGCGTGAGACTCGTATATTAAGGACAGCATAGGCACATATCATCCAGAGTAGATTATAGGTTTCGATTCTCCAATGGGAAATTTGGTAAACATTGTTCGCAATAGGCAGTATTTTAGTGGCCTTCGCAACATTTCTTCGCATTTCACGATCCAATTGTGAAATATAGTGGCGGAAAAGTAGTCATCAAAATATACTGAGAGGTTACACGTTATCGTTTATATCGGTTTATTAACTCTGAATAGGCCGTTCCCTATTTAGCTTATCAATGCTTTTTCCATTTCGACATTCTTTTTTGAAATATGGTGCAGAAAATGAAAGAGACAGTGTGTTCCGCATTTCCATATTATTATTACTATTTTTATTATTATTATTATTTAATTAATTATGGTTTATCATTTCTAGATGTCAACAGACGCTTAGAAAATTTCGGCCTATCCTATAAGCTTAGGACGTTGCCTACTGAGTGTAGCAACTTCTACCCATTTCGAAAATTCTTTTCGAAAAATAGTGCCGGAAGTGCAATCGTGTGTGAGAGGCTACTGCGTAGTTTCCCGTCGGCTATTATCTTGTCGAATTAGGGAATGCGGATAAGAAGTTTTCTATTTATCTCTGTAGAGCAAAGCCTCCACTAATAGAATCAGTTGTTTTTTTCCGAATTTGATAACGCATTTTTGAAAAATAGTGCCGGAAGTGCGACCGTGTGTGACAGGCTACTGCGCAGTTTCCCGTCGGCTCTTATCTTGACGAAATAGGGACTGCAGATAAAAATGTTTCTATTTATCTCTGTAGAGCAGAGCCTCCTCTAATAGAATCAGTGGCTTTTTTCGGAATTTGGTAACGCATTTTCGATATATAGTGCCGGAAGTGCGATCGTGTGTGACAGGCGACTGCGTTGTTTCCCGTCGGCTCTTATCTTGACGAAATAGGGACTGCAGATAAAAATTTTTCCATTTATCTCTGTAGAGCAAAGCCTCCTCTAATAGAATCAGTTGTTTTTTCCCGAATTTAATAACGCATTTTCGAATAATAGTACCGGAAGTGCGATCGTGTGCGACAGGCAACTCCGTAGTTTCCCGTTGACTCGTATCCTCACGTAATTGGGGCAGCTGATAAGAATTTTCCTACTTATCTCTCTAGAGCAAAGCCTCCTCTAACAGATTCAGATGTTGTTTTCCGAATTTGATAACGCATTTTCGAAAAATAGTGCCGGAAGTGCGATCGTGTGTGACAGGCTACTGCGTAGTTTCCGGTCGACTCTTATCTTGACGAAATAGGGACTGCAGATAAAAATTTTTCCATTCATCTCTGTAGAGCAAAGCCTCCTCTAATAGAATCAGTGGTTTTTTTCTGAATTTGAGATCGCATTTTGGAAAAATAGTGCCGGATATGCGATCGTGTGTGACAGGCTACTGCGTAATTTCTCGTCGGCTGTTATCTTGTCGAAATAAGGACTGCTGATAAGAAGTTTTTTATTTATCTCTGTAGAACAAAGCCTCCTCTAATAGAATCAGTTGCTTTTTTCGGCATTTGGTAACGCATTTTCGACATATAGTGCCGGAAGTTCGATCGTGTGTGACAGGCTGCTGCGAAGTTTCCGGTCGGCTCTTATCTTGACGAAATAGGGACTGCAGATAAAAACTTTTCCATTTATCTCTGTAGAGCAAAGCCTCCTCTAACAGATTCAGATGTTGTTTTCCGAATTTGATAACGCATTTTCGAAAAATAGTGCCGGAAGTGCGATCGTGTGTGACAGGCTTCTGCGTAGTTTCCGGTCGACTCTTATCTTGACGAAATAGGGACTGCAGATAAAAATTTTTCCATTTATCTCTGTAGAGTAAAGCCTCCTCTAATAGAATCAGTGGTTTTTTTCTGAATTTGAGAACGCGTTTTCGAAAAGTAGTGCCGGATATGCGATCGTGTGTGACAGGCTACTGCGTAGTTCCTCGTCGGCTGTTATCTTGTTGAAATAGGGACTGCTGATATGAATCTTTCTACTAATGTCTGTAGAGTAAAGCCTCCTCTAATACAATCAGTTGCTTTTTTCCGAATTTGATAACGCACTTTCGAAAAATAGTGCCGGAAGTGCGATCGTGTGTGACAGGCTACTGCGTAGTTTCCGGTCGGCTCTTATCTTGACGAAATAGGGACTGCAGATAAAAATTTTTCCATTTATCTCTGTAGAGCAAAGCCTCCTCTAACACAGTCAGTTCCTTTTTCCCGAATTTGATAACGCATTTTCGATAAATAGTGCCGGAAGTGAGATCGTGTGTGACAGGCTACTGCGTAGTTTCCGGTCGGCTCTTATCTTGACGAAATAGGGATTGCAGATAAAAATTTTTCCATTTATCTCTTTAGAGCAAAGCCTCCTCTAATAGAATCAGTGGTTTTTTTCTGAATTGGAGAACGCGTTTTCGAAAAGTAGTGCCGGATATGCGATCGTGTGTGACAGGTTACTGCGTAATTTCTCGTCGGCTGTTATCTTGTCGAAATAGGGACTGCTGCGAAGAAGTTTTTTATTTATCTCTGTAGACCAAAGCCTCCTCTAATAGAATCAGTTGCTTTTTTCCGAATTTGATAACGCATTTTCGATAAATAGTGCCGGAAGTGCGATCGTGTGTGACAGACTACTGCGTAGTTTATGTAGAGCAAAGCCTCCTCTAATAGAATCAGTGGTTTTTTTCTGAATTGGAGAACGCGTTTTCGAAAAGTAGTGCCGGATATGCGATCGTGTGTGACAGGTTACTGCGTAATTTCTCGTCGGCTGTTATCTTGTCGAAATAGGGACTGCTGCGAAGAAGTTTTTTATTTATCTCTGTAGACCAAAGCCTCCTCTAATAGAATCAGTGGTTTTTTTCTGAATTGGAGAACGCGTTTTCGAAAAGTAGTGCCGGATATGCGATCGTGTGTGACAGGTTACTGCGTAATTTCTCGTCGGCTGTTATCTTGTCGAAATAGGGACTGCTGCGAAGAAGTTTTTTATTTATCTCTGTAGACCAAAGCCTCCTCTAATAGAATCAGTGGTTTTTTTCTGAATTGGAGAACGCGTTTTCGAAAAGTAGTGCCGGATATGCGATCGTGTGTGACAGGTTACTGCGTAATTTCTCGTCGGCTGTTATCTTGTCGAAATAGGGACTGCTGCGAAGAAGTTTTTTATTTATCTCTGTAGACCAAAGCCTCCTCTAATAGAATCAGTGGTTTTTTTCTGAATTGGAGAACGCGTTTTCGAAAAGTAGTGCCGGATATGCGATCGTGTGTGACAGGTTACTGCGTAATTTCTCGTCGGCTGTTATCTTGTCGAAATAGGGACTGCTGCGAAGAAGTTTTTTATTTATCTCTGTAGACCAAAGCCTCCTCTAATAGAATCAGTGGTTTTTTTCTGAATTGGAGAACGCGTTTTCGAAAAGTAGTGCCGGATATGCGATCGTGTGTGACAGGTTACTGCGTAATTTCTCGTCGGCTGTTATCTTGTCGAAATAGGGACTGCTGCGAAGAAGTTTTTTATTTATCTCTGTAGACCAAAGCCTCCTCTAATAGAATCAGTGGTTTTTTTCTGAATTGGAGAACGCGTTTTCGAAAAGTAGTGCCGGATATGCGATCGTGTGTGACAGGTTACTGCGTAATTTCTCGTCGGCTGTTATCTTGTCGAAATAGGGACTGCTGCGAAGAAGTTTTTTATTTATCTCTGTAGACCAAAGCCTCCTCTAATAGAATCAGTGGTTTTTTTCTGAATTGGAGAACGCGTTTTCGAAAAGTAGTGCCGGATATGCGATCGTGTGTGACAGGTTACTGCGTAATTTCTCGTCGGCTGTTATCTTGTCGAAATAGGGACTGCTGCGAAGAAGTTTTTTATTTATCTCTGTAGACCAAAGCCTCCTCTAATAGAATCAGTGGTTTTTTTCTGAATTGGAGAACGCGTTTTCGAAAAGTAGTGCCGGATATGCGATCGTGTGTGACAGGTTACTGCGTAATTTCTCGTCGGCTGTTATCTTGTCGAAATAGGGACTGCTGCGAAGAAGTTTTTTATTTATCTCTGTAGACCAAAGCCTCCTCTAATAGAATCAGTGGTTTTTTTCTGAATTGGAGAACGCGTTTTCGAAAAGTAGTGCCGGATATGCGATCGTGTGTGACAGGTTACTGCGTAATTTCTCGTCGGCTGTTATCTTGTCGAAATAGGGACTGCTGCGAAGAAGTTTTTTATTTATCTCTGTAGACCAAAGCCTCCTCTAATAGAATCAGTGGTTTTTTTCTGAATTGGAGAACGCGTTTTCGAAAAGTAGTGCCGGATATGCGATCGTGTGTGACAGGTTACTGCGTAATTTCTCGTCGGCTGTTATCTTGTCGAAATAGGGACTGCTGCGAAGAAGTTTTTTATTTATCTCTGTAGACCAAAGCCTCCTCTAATAGAATCAGTGGTTTTTTTCTGAATTGGAGAACGCGTTTTCGAAAAGTAGTGCCGGATATGCGATCGTGTGTGACAGGTTACTGCGTAATTTCTCGTCGGCTGTTATCTTGTCGAAATAGGGACTGCTGCGAAGAAGTTTTTTATTTATCTCTGTAGACCAAAGCCTCCTCTAATAGAATCAGTTGGTTCTTTCCGAATTTGGTGACGTATATTCGATAAATAGTGCCGGAAGTGCGATCGTGTGTGACAGGCTACTGCGTAGTTTCCGGTCGACTCTTATCTTGACGAAATAGGGACTGCAGATAAAAATTTTTCTATTCATCTCTGTAGAGCAAAGCCTCCTCTAATAGAATCAGTGGTTTTTTTCTGAATTTGAGATCGCATTTTGGAAAAATAGTGCCGGATATGCGATCGTGTGTGACAGGCTACTGCGTAATTTCTCGTCGGCTGTTATCTTGTCGAAATAAGGACTGCTGATAAGAAGTATTTTATTTATCTCTGTAGAACAAAGCCTCCTCTAATAGAATCAGTTGCTTTTTTCGGCATTTGGTAACGCATTTTCGACATATAGTGCCGGAAGTTCGATCGTGTGTGACAGGCTGCTGCGAAGTTTCCGGTCGGCTCTTATCTTGACGAAATAGGGACTGCAGATAAAAACTTTTCCATTTATCTCTGTAGAGCAAAGCCTCCTCTAACAGATTCAGATGTTGTTTTCCGAATTTGATAACGCATTTTCGAAAAATAGTGCCGGAAGTGCGATCGTGTGTGACAGGCTTCTGCGTAGTTTCCGGTCGACTCTTATCTTGACGAAATAGGGACTGCAGATAAAAATTTTTCCATTTATCTCTGTAGAGTAAAGCCTCCTCTAATAGAATCAGTGGTTTTTTTCTGAATTTGAGAACGCGTTTTCGAAAAGTAGTGCCGGATATGCGATCGTGTGTGACAGGCTACTGCGTAGTTCCTCGTCGGCTGTTATCTTGTTGAAATAGGGACTGCTGATATGAATCTTTCTACTAATGTCTGTAGAGTAAAGCCTCCTCTAATACAATCAGTTGCTTTTTTCCGAATTTGATAACGCATTTTCGAAAATAGTGCCGGAAGTGCGATCGTGTGTGACAGGCTACTGCGTAGTTTCCGGTCGGCTGTTATCTTGTCGAAATAGGGACTGCTGATATGAAGTTTTCTACTTACCTCTGTAGAGTAAAGCCTCCTCTAATAGAATCAGTTGGTTTTTTCCGAATTTGGTAACGTATATTCGATAAATAGTGCCGGAAGTGAGATTGTGTGTGACAGGCTACTGCGTAGTTTCCGGTGGGCTGTTATCTTGACGAAATAGGGATTGCAGATAAAAATTTTTCCATTTATCTCTGTAGAGCAAAGCCTCCTCTAATAGATTTAGTTGTTGTTTTCCGAATTTGATAACGCATTTTCGAAAATAGTGCCGGAAGTGCGATCGTGTGTGACAGGTTACTGCGTAGTTTCCGGTCGGCTCTTATCTTGACGAAATAGGGACTGCTGATATTAAGTTTTCTACTTATCTCTGTAGAGCAAAGCCTCCTCTAATAGAATCGGCGGCTTTTTCTGAATATGATAACGCATTTTCGAAAAATAGTGCCGAAAGTGCGATCGTGTGTGACTGACTACTGCGTAGTTTCCCGTCGGCTCTTATCTTCACGAAACAGGGTCTGCCGATATGTATATTTCTGTTTATCTCTGTAGAGCAAAGCCGCCTCTAATAGAATCAGTGACTTTTTTCCGAATATGATAACACGTTTTCGAAAAATAGCGTCGGAAGTGCGATCTTGTGTGACAGGCTACTGCGTAGTTTCCCGTCGGCTCCTGCATCTTCGAAATGGGGACTGCTGGTAATACTTTTTCCATTTATCTCTGTAGGACAGACTCTTATCTAATAGAAGAATGATTTTTTTCGGGTTTCGATTGTTCACAGATTTAAGGCTAGAAAGTTGTTAGTTTGTGATTTTTCACTGCCGCATCGTCTCTATGCCTTTTCAACGGCTTGCTGTTAATACAGTAAATTCATTATTATTTATAAATGGTTGCTTCACTGATTTTCATAAAGTTTTATATTATTGTTGCGTTATTTGTCCTGGTTGGGAACAGGTTTCAATGACATTTTTATACTTATTTGTTGATTCCTCTATTTTTTTCTCCACATGCGGTAGAAATTTCCGTCTCTGTTCCTGCATGCACGGAAAGACAGGATGTAGTAACTTTCCTGACATTGTTATGCGTATTTTGCGTTAAAAGAATGGGTGGTTTTTATTGATGCTTTTTCTTTTATGAACAGCCCGTTGTCCTTTCGTTGATAGAGTTCTATCGAAGGTAGAGTAACATGGGCAGCTGGTTTCATCTATTTTATAATTTTAATGATCTGTACAATAATCTTTTCCTCGGTAAGGTCAGAAAGTTTGTCAGATTGTAATTAGTACTTCCATGTACTATAGAATTTGTATTTCCTGTATATAATGATTATTTATGATTTTGTGTTCCTTCTGTTGTAAATAGGGTTGCTGTAGAAAACTGTTTTTCTTGCATAATATTCTTATTATTTTGTAACAAATATATACTAGCATAGGAAAGAATAAAAAATTAATTTTTTTATTAAGAAATTTTGTTTCAATTGTTTATTTACAATGTTTTCATAGGCGGAAAATGAATACAAAATTAAAAATAGATAGAAAAGAAACTACAACTACATACGGCAATCGAACCTCGGATTTTAATTATATTTTCTAATAGTATATTTAGTATTTCCTATACAAATATATTTAAATGAATTTACATGTACATATGCATTAAGAAATAAAAATTTAAAAAATACAAATTTCTGAAAGCTGTATAGACATTATAACAAAATATGAGTATACAATTACTGCATAGCTAACATATTATATGATATATTTTAGATAAGTTAATCATTGAATAGCATTTAGATCTAGCGTACTTGTGTAATTACTTATTCTGACTTATTTGTTGTGTAATCCATGTAATATAATTATATACATTCACATATATACCAGGAATGTTACTAGTTGCACAACCAATACCCCATGCAACCATTCCAACTACTTGCCATTGTCCACTTCCAGACTGACACACTAAAGGTGAACCACCATCACCCTAAACAAATTTTTATTAGAGTTTTAAAAAAATTATAAAAATTACATTATTTTTAATAATCACTTACTGTACATGCATCTTTTCCTTGTTCTCCTCCTGCACATATGAAACTGTTTTTATTTAGCATGAAATATTGTCCAAGCCTAGTCTGTCGTAGTGCATTTTCACAAGTTGATTGATCAACAATTGGTACATCTACTTCTTTCATTATACTCTGGTATTTACCATTAGTTCCAAATGCATCTTTTCCCCAGCCTGATACCCAACATCTTAAAAAGCAATGTAAAATTGCAATAACTAAATTAAATTCAATATTAAATAGAAATTTTCTGTGTACCTTGTATAAGCTGTGGGTACTGCTGTAGGAAAGCACGCAGTGTTAATATTAGGACTGCTTGAAATAGGAACAGTATCGCTTAAAGTTATTACTGCTACATCATTTTGTAGATTCATGGAATTGAATTCAGAGTGCACAGATATTTTTCGGGCTGAATATTCCTTAGATGGATAGAGCTCAGTAGTGGACTGTCCATTCCATTCTCCAAGTCTTACCTTAAGTCCACCATTTCTACAGGAAAGTAGCTTTATTTGTAACGTTAAATTGAAAATAACAAATAAAAGTGATATGAAAATGTAAAGAGAGGTCCTTATATTGTATGAAATTAGAGTGAAATATAAATTTAAGTTACTCACTTGTAAGATGCTACTTTATGAGCAACAGTTAACACATGATTTGGTGTAATTAGAACCCCAGAACCAACATAAACATTGTCAGTTGTTAAAAGTACAGCTTGCCAAGGATATGCACCATAGCTAGCTTGACCTTGAGGATGTGCAGTTTCTGGAATTTTTCTAATCCCACATGTAGTGTCAATCAAATTTCCCGAATTAGACGAGCAACAGTATACTTGTCCATCAGGACAATTAGAACCCTTGAGTAATTAGAAAGAAAACGATGTATTTTTTAAAGAAACTTGTCATTTGATTTATTTAAAATTGTTTTAAGATATAATTAAACTTAATTGTTCGTACGTACCGTATTAACAATTCGAACGTCAATTCCTGTATTAGCAAATGGACAATTATTCCTTGGTACGCAACACGATGTTCTGTTAATGCTATTATTATTCTGATCTACAACAGAAAATATTAAAAAATCATAGTAAAATATTCTATTTTTAAATCTGTATAAGCAATATATATACGCATTTATTTAAGATTATATTGAAACGTAATATTAATTTTCGAATCTGTGTACAAAGTGTTATGCTATGAAATGAAAATTAAATTCATTAAAACATCATTAAACAAAATCTTTTTACAGCATAAAATAATTTTATCTTGATAAAAATTTAACTATCAATACAGATGTTCAAAATTTTTAAAGATTTAGAGAATCAAATTCAAATGTAACCAAAAATAAAAAAATCCCTGTCTTAATTTTCGATAAATATTTCGTCTTAATAAATGTATTCGATATAATTCTTTTTGTTTAGAAAATTAAAAAAGTTTACAAAATAATAATGTAATAAAAATTAATTTTTTAAAGGAATTCCTGGTTTTCAAAATATAAAATGACTCAAGTTTAAAACAATTTTAAATAAAGAACATACTAATCTGATCGTGAAAACAGCTAAAAATAATTAAAATTTTTCAATTTTATTTTTTTTTTTTTAATTTTTATATACTTAATTACATACTCGTGATGCTGTCAAAAGAAATGGTATTCTGCGCCAAAACGTGGTTCCTTAAAATGCATGCGAAGACCGCGAATAGCACACAAGACATGTTCGAATGCCAGGAAATAACTGTCTATGCCGTTTGAAAGTACCGTGAGCCGAAGAGTAACAAGATTCTCAGCGTGTAAGTCCCCGTTGGTTTATATATAACGAGGATACCTTGCAATACATTTTAGAGAAGCATATTAACTTGTACATCCTTTCGGAACGAAAATAATGTGCGACCTTTCACAGATAGAGAAGCAATAATCCTTTCCGCCACAATAAAATAGTGTAGAATATATTGCCAGCAATTTGGCGTAAATTACTTCCTATCATGATTATGTCTTCATTTATGTATGAAGTATATGTCACAATGTTATTCAATTTTTATAGTAAAATGTTTGAAGTGGAACGAAAAGCAAGGTCAAACATGCTCTGAAATGAAGAAGGTCAATAATTATAGGTTGCCGATAGTAACGTCATGAATCATGTCATAATTGCGCTGGTTTTTCCCTTTCGTTTGTATCTTTTATATTGTAGTTTTAGCAGCATTTTATCTATAATAAAATTTTTATAGGGAATCGTCAATTATAAATTATTATCGACAAGCGTATTTCCCTTCTTTCCGCTTGTAATTGTGGAAACTGAAATTGCTTCAATAGCAGCATCTTTTTTGAAGGATAAGATACATCAGTAGGTTAAATATGTATTTGAGGTTTATTTGAGGTTAACCAGATCACTGGCTAACCAGATCGTGGTCGCGCTAACAATAAAAGTGACCTCAAAACAAGATACCCGAATTTTTTTTTACATTAAATGTTCTGGTGCCTTACTGAACTATTTGTATGATAGGATATACAATTTAGTGTGAGTCATACGTATTTAAACGAGGAATATTAATTATAACGATCAGAGAAAATAAAAAAAAAACATGCATACAATTAATGTAAAATTCTTTTATGACTCTGTTAATAATACAAATAATAAATCTGCATCGTTCGCTTTATTTATACACCAAGTTGCTACATTCCTTTATTTCGAAAGTAGTATTCTCACAATTTGTTATCGACTTTTTTCTTTCTTTCTCTTTTGTTTGCTTCGTTTCTCTCTCAAAGCGTAGAACACTTAAAATGTTATTGCTCGCACAGTCGTCAATCCAGCGAGATACTAAGCACGTCTGAACTAACACGAGGACGTAAATATACGAAGATTGCTCGACATTGCGTGAACTAAAAACGTAAATTTCGAAAAATTCACAGTGAAAATCGTCTCTGATACCTCAGTCAATGAATCAGTGTCGTGTATCACCAGAGGAAAAGATTACTTTTCAATGTAAATTCGTAGAAACTATCTAATATGGTCGCTGTATAGAATGGTGCAAAAAGTATTAAAAAATATTTGCAATACTTATATGCAAAAAACCCTTTTGTAAAACGGAATTTGTTCGAAGCCCACTTTTTGCACCATCTGATCTTTCCATTATGTCTACAAAACGCAGTAAAAAAAAACTGCTCTTTTCTGCTTTAGAAACAGAAATACAAGTTTTGTGGGACAAGACCAAGACCAGATAAGATCACGACTTAAACTTTAAACATATTTAAAAAGTCATATAAAATCAGAATTAATAGCTTCCTAACTAAGTTGGTACTTGACGGACAATGCCTAAGAGGTAGTATCAATTTTTTCTCATTATATCTGCACTGATTGGAGTACAATCAATTTTTTCGACCTCCGCGTCTCTTCATAGAAGATGTACATTGAGGACAGTACCACTTTCCTTTTGGGGGTGCAGTGATACCCACACATGGATAATGAAACCATTCAAAAGGACACTGTAAAAAAATAATGATAGGAAAAATATTATTCAATAAATATAGATATTCTTATTTGATTAGCACAGAAATATGGAAATACGAAATCAAAATTTAACTCACATCTGAGTTGTCACAGGCAACCATATCTCCATAAGATACTTGATTACATATACAATATCTTGGTTCATTTGGATCATAAGTCCAATCTGGATTATCCGAATCTACAACTTGTGTATTTGTAGTTATAACTGGAGGTGATACTGGTTGCTGGACAGAGGCAGCAACTACACTCGAACTTGGAACAGCAGTTGTTACTTTCCTAAAATAAAAAATAACATTTGTGAATATTTTTTATTAATTGCATTTACAAATGCATTTGCAAACATAATATTTGCGAATATTTTTTAACAATCGCATACTTTTTATGTTTTTTAGTTGTTTCTTGTATAGCTGCAATGGCGGTTTGAGCAGCACCAGCTAATTCTCTACTAAATTCAGCTGCATGTACACCTCCAGTGTTAATGGCCTCGTAACTAGCTTTTAAACTGGCAGTACGTCTGCCATGCTGCATTTGCTGTGTTGCAGCAATTGCTTGTGATGCTGCAGCTGCTATGGCATTTCCACCAGCTCCTATGTGACCAAGATTATAACTTACAGAGCCGACAGAATTCGCCATTGCTGTAGGGGTAGATGGCACGCTAGTAGCGGCAATAATTGGTCCTGAATTTGCTGAAGCTGGTCGCGATTCAGGAAGACTTGGAGAAATTTTTTCTATAGCTAAGCGTTTTTCTATTGATGTAGAAGATGCATTTGAATCTCTCCTTTTCTCTGCTCGAGCTATAAATGTAAATATAAAATGTTTTCTATTTTGAATAAAATGTAATTAGAATAAAGAAATACTTACAATGACTATGATTGTCTCGTGACCTACTAGATGTTGTAAAGCTATATCGATTTTCTTTTTGACTACTATTTGTAGGTGGCTGATCTAACTCCAATGACCTCTTTTCCAGTATTTCTGTGATACCTTTATTATCTGCCTCTAACTCCATTTTAAATTTGTGCAATTCCTGGTCTAATCTCCTCAAATATCTATCTACTAAGTCATACATCTGATTAGCTAAATGCACCTTCTCATCTGCATCCTCCAATGTTTTGTAATATTCTCTTCTAATAGCTTCATATTCTGCTTCCTTTTCACTAGGTTTCATTTTCTTTGCGTTTGCAAAAAAAATCTTTACTTTTTTTTCTAAACTGTCCATTGAATCTGCAATAGTTAGAGTATTTATTGATATAGTCCATAAATTTATGTAAAGATATTTTGTATAGAAGAGAAAAGTTCAAGGTTTTTTATTATATATTAATGTACATACTCTGTACACCTAAATCCATTTCTCTCATTTCTGTGAACCGGTCTCTTAATTCTTGTGGTAGATGCTCGATCACTGAAACCGCAAAAGGAGAAGGTTAACATAACCAAACAAAATGAAAATAAAAAAGATAGATTCTCAAGAATAAACAATATTTATTCAATTAATATAAACATTACAATGTCTGTATTCTATTCATAGGAAATATTGTAAGTTATAGTTTTACTTCAAAATATATTGGTAAGAGCAGTTAGTTACAGATCATTCAAAAAACATATAACTAACCTAAAATTTATGCAGAACGGTATGTCAAGTAATTACTTATATTATACGATATTTTATTTGGCAGTAAAATAAGAAGCAACATTTAAATGATTACATGTGATAACATAATATCTATTCAGATATTCGCTTTGAGAAATGTTTCTAATGTTTGTGTGAGAGAGTATATTCGGAAAGGTTAGTAACTTTCTTGAGAAGCTGGGTAAGCAGAGCATGCCTCGTTTTTACGTACTTTCAACATAATCTTCCAAGTAAAGCATCCTTTCGTGCTGGCGTTTCGTTGCCTGGTGCTTAATTTACAATTATTTACAATTTACTAAAGGGGAGTGCTTGCCGCCGTGGCAAAATTAACGAAAATTGTAGCACTCGATCGGAAGCGTGTTTACGGCGGCCAAATCCCTTGTTGTACCCACATTTTCACGCTAGTTCTGTAAATGATGCGTATTTATGACCGACTCGTATGAAATATCGTAGAAAAAATGTCATTTTCGCGAATATAAATGGCTCAGTAATCTATTCATTCTCAGAAGTGTTATTTATTTCAGAATTATTGTTGGCCAGTTATCTATTCCTTGTAATCCGCCATCTTAACCTAACGTTCAGGGATGTCATTATGTGGTCCTGTGCCCTGTAGAAAATATTTTATATTTGAGTTAAATATTTCTGTTAATGTAAACACTAATACTTTCTTCCATTGGGTAAATGTTATAATTATACTTATTCTATATTTTATATTTTTAACTCTTAAAAGTATGCTCATTAATATTGTAATAAAATTTATGTGTATTGTATAATGTGCAATGTATGTTATATAAAAAGATTTGTTATTTTTTAAATTTTATATGGGAAAAATTTAATGACTTGTTTTAGTAACAATTTGTGTAATTCTGAAATTAAAAGATATTCCCCAATCTATTCAAAATTTACGTACTTGTATTAAGAAACAATAATTTGCAATTAGGAATACATGCAGATATTTGAAAATGAAACATTATTTTCTAAATGATATGTTGCAGATTGTGTAGTATTAAGGATTAAAGAAAGTATGTATTCATTCGTTTGGCCTTTATTATCGACATTCCTTACATATCGGTCAGCACGCAGTGAGATCTTTTTATATTAAAAGAAAGGTATGTTGAACTTTTTCTTAGTAAAATGATACGGCGCAGTCCGACGAGAATCGATTTACGACTAGACGATCTGCAAGAGTACGAGACAATGAGGAAAGCTCTTGAAGCTAAGAAAGAATCTGAAAGACCACCAACATTTAATCCTCCCTCATGGGGTGGTAAAGTGCCGCAAAGTGAAATCCAAGAACGTATTGGTTATACATCGCAACAAAATCAAGCTACTCATTCTCGACCAAATATATAGCTTCCTATTTAATATACATATATATTTTACATTACGTTACTTTTGATATTCGTTGTGATATTATTATGTAATCAATTTTAATTTACGACAAGATAAGGCAAATTCATTCAAATTTCGTATCCAGAATGTTTATTGTAATATTACTAAAATATACATGGCAGCATTTTTTTGTAACGTTTAACAGTTCAAGGAGGTAGTAACAATAGAACAATGATAGTTGTTTAAGATCTAAGACACAATATAATATGTGATATTATGATACCGCGATTGAAGTAATTGAAAAGTATATTTATTCACGTAATTCAATTAAAACAAGCCGATTGAGCGTTCAGTGGAAACAAATTATTGCCGTCTGAAACATTGCCTCTGAAAGAGGTTAGTTTATCACATTAACTAATATGTCAGTGATCGTATTGTATTCCTATCGTAGGAAGCAATCGTTACTGATGAAAATGCATAATGAATAGTAAAATGGAATCATGCCCTGATATAGCACGTATATAATGAAACTTACAAATAAACCGTATTGCTATATAGAATAAAAATTGTTCGAAATGCAATATTGTCGTATTTATTGTTCTCTCCGGAACGAGCTCTCATCCTCTGAACCAGCAGAAAACTACAGTATCCCGATGGCATATTGTATGCGAAAACTTACTCAATCCCATTATTAATTAGCTTGCTATCTTATACAGGGCGATAGAAAGAGCACCCTCCATGATCTTTTATCACGACTACAGTCTTTGTGCATTATAAACCTTTGTTAAAATATAAATATTTTGGTATTTCTTTGTCTTTACAATTCTGCTTTAAAAGTTCGTAGTTCTCGAGCTCCCAGCGTTCCAAAGTACTCGATTTAATTGAGCTACAAAACATATGCAAAATACTTACGTTAGTAAATGAATATTTGACGTTAAAAATAGTTAATAAATTAATTTTTAATACAAAACAATTATATCACTCACTTGATATAAATTCAAGAAAAGAAAAAAAATATATAAAATTTATAATAGCTCACCAGTTTTGTGGGAATAATGCACATGCTGTTGGTACCATGAATGTTAGACTGAAATATTAATGAATATTTCTTATTTACAAGTGTTCTTTAAACGACTCGTAGTTATTACTAAATTAAACAAAAATTGAAAACAGACATATTTAAGTAATACTCACAAACAACCGACCAATAAAACTTGTATGGGTCCATGCAGTGGTTTAATTCTTTGCATCCAAACGTATTTTTCTAGCCTTTCCATGATGGGTGGTAGAATTACTAGACCATAGAAGTTTATGTTTCATTACAGTAACATGCACAATAATGTTTGACCTTACATTTTACATTTTATTTAATGTCTACTCACACATGCCAGGTGCACACATGACAATTCTTGAGATAACTACTTGACTAATGCCTTTGATTGCTGCAAGCTAAAAGGAATAATGCATTTATTTCTCTTCAATGACAAATTTTATTGTATAATGAATTTCTGTATTTTTCAAATACAACTTACTTTTGATTTCGTCAACTTATTACCGTTCTCGTCGCAGATATCAATTGCACTACTGATCTCATTTTGTCTCATCAAGGGAATGTTCACGCAGTTTGCGGCTGCTACAGCAGCGAATGGCACGTAACGCTAAATAATTAAATTTAATATTAATAGTTAAATTTTCAAATTGCACACTTAGTTGAATAATAAGTAAACTAACTAGACCCTTCACTGAAAATGAAAGCAATTATACATTTAAACCTATAGAAGCTGCACTATTATGGATCATTTCGAATTCAATTTGTTATTGAAGTATTAATTCAGGTTTGACTTTAGCTCTATCGGATAGAAAATATTATTTTACCGCCATAAGTGGACTTGCTCGTTTTGCCCAAAACGATTTGCACCCTATTGCTGTTATCATGGCTGCCGATGTAGCACTGACATATGCCACTCCTAGTTGATTCACGGTCGTAGGACTATTAGCGTTTCTGTTTGTGTAGTTTACCAATGCGTTGAAGGACTGATTCACCCACTGCCAAAACACCACAGCCGTGGTTGTTCTGTAACATTGTCACAAATAAAATATGATTTTTTATAAAACAACTATGATTTCTGCTACTACTTGTTACAACGAAATTTTTAAATAGCGGTTTTGCAAAATTACTAATATTGTTATAACGTTGAAATCTTTCTATTTTTCATTACTCCATTTGTCTTAAGAATAAATTAAATTAAAAATTGAACATTTCAATTATATAGTTGACACTACTCTTTCTAATCCTTTCTTCAAACGATTAGCACTCAATTTTGCTCATTGCAGTTGGAATGAAGTTGAATTGAATGACCTCTTGAATTCTTTGCATTCCAAGCGTATCGTTCTTCGCAGGGGTAGGATAGTTTAAGGCAGATAATATGCAAAAGGGACAATGTACTTGTAGAATTGAAGCATGGCACCAGTGATAGCCATTCCTCCTGGTACTTGGAAGGACATTCTGCCAAAGACATTCTGCAGGTCACCGGTGTCGGGATGAAAGGCCGACTCGTAAAGCTTCTTAGCATAGATGATTTGCTCCCGGGTTGTACCAGCTGGCTCCTTCCCAAGTCTAAGGGATAAACAGACTATTGATTTTTCGTAGACGCAAAAGAAAAAAGTAACATGGGTGCGTGCAAATTTATGTTACGAATTTCGATATTTACGTTTGCAAGAATTTGCCAAAATTACAATAAATAAATAAAAAATTCTGTCTGAATTTCTACTTAACAACGAACGAGGAATCGAATCAAATTTGAAGAAACTATTCACCTTAGGTGCTGTTTAAATTCCAATTATGCAAATTGAACACGTCGGATGTACTTCTCCGAAATAAAATTTTCGTTTGGTGATTCATAGTTCTGCAAACGCTAATTGGTTCTTTACTCTTTTTCATACTTATTTCATCACATAATCACTGTCTGAATTACACAACTGACCAACTGACACTGTTTGTTTAATTAGAAAAAGGGAAGGCAAAGGCACTATGAACAATATTTACAACGCCTTCAAGGAAAACTTATTTTCCACTTTTTTCCTTCCTCCTCTCTGTACAATACGTCGAATATAAATCGTTCGATGACCCGTTACCGATTTAAAATAAAGATCTGATCGAATGCATGCCCCTTATGACTTCCGTTTCCCATAAAATTGTTCTATCACCCGTGCCACGGTTACTTACATAAATTATACGTATGTATGTACGGTCAACCACCTGCAACGCGAGCCTTAGTTGCAGATAAATCGAGCAAAACTTGCGTGAAAAGGTGCTTGAATTACATGGAAAAAAATTATTCCCGTGCTTTGTTCCTTTATATAGGACTTCGTCGAATTTATATACAAAGAACGAGATTGAATAATTGTCAGTCGGATGAATTAAATCGCGTAATGAGATACAAATTCTATAGAAAAATGGGAATGTGGAGGCACGAAACGAAGTTTCATGGTCAACTCTTTGATATTTTAAATAGAACATTATATTTGCACTGTGACAATCGCTTTCAAGATTGCTTCATAGAATTAATAAATAAATCATAGAATTTAATGGATTTTCAAAATTTAATTTATCGATTATTCTGAATTTTTTTTTCTTATTTTATCTTTTCTTTTTCATTAAATTTTTTTGGAATTCCCCTGATAAACGATTGAATTATATATTAATGACTCTGTACGTGTACTCTGGGAATTACAAGAATTTTCAATGAATATAACTCAGGCGTAAAAGGCAGAAAAGTATTAATATAGTTAGTATGTTTTTAAATATAATGTAAAAGTAAGATAATCGCGTTTTTTATTTATTACAAGTGAAAAATTTTACTACGGTGTAATTATATCGTCGCAACCTTGAAATACTTAAGACCACGAATTGTATGCATCGATAACGTTCATTATGCAACGATGTTTCTTCGAAGATGATAAAAACGCGAAGAAAATACTTCGTTCCTTGAATCACATACTTTAAGTTATGATCGTTTCGTCAGTCGTAAAAAGGGAAATCGGCGTGAAGAGAATATTTTGAGAATGTTGCTATAAAGTGGTACGGAAAATTTTACAACTCGATGATATCTCTGTATCTTCTTCAAAGATAACGATGATACTCCGTTCCTTTCAAATTTCATATCAATTTCATCTGCGAATTTTTCGAGGAATTTTAAAAACTTCGATGAGGATATTTTTCCTGTAAATGGACAGTAACTATATTTACACGAGATGAACTATACTGATATAAAAATGTACTTAATAGTTTGTTGGGAATTCAATAATCGTGTTTACTTAAGTATACACGTTGGTATGATAAATTTCACTCGGTGAAGAATAAATAGTACAGAACTTATAATTATGTTCTACATGCACTATACTTTAATCTCTAAATCTATTTTTAATAAAGAAAAAGAAAAAACAAAAATGACCTTGAAGTATACTCAACATCTTCATCCATCTTCCATATGTGTATATTTTAATATTACTCTCTGTTGCTTTAACTTTAATTTACTTTTTCCTGTATAACATATCCAAATTTCAGATACATATATATTGAAATTGATAATATTCCATGTAGACCTTTAATTTACGTATTCAACAACTCAATTAATTCCTTTTTCAAATTTCATATTTACGTTATATTGTGTCATAGTAAATTAATTTATGCTAAAATCAAGTTCCTTTATACTTACTTGTAATCCTCACGTAGCTTTTTTGCTTCGAGCAACTTAGATTCAGGAACGATACAAGTCCGGAAGTCCGTCACCCAGGCAAAATGTTTCCATCTGCCTGCGAAAGTGCTAAGATCCCATAGAGGTTCGTCGATGTTCAATCTCTCCTCCCCCATATTCGAGGGATACCGTGGTCTCGATCTTCGTCAATAAACACAAAACAATTGATTAGACCGACGTACAAAGCATGTCTTTCTGATATTAAAAAAAAAAGAAAAAAAAAGAAAGATGGCGAGAACGAAGTTGGTGAGGTCCATTAATATAATATTTATAGACGCAGGTGTGAGCTGTCGGTATGTGCTAAAAAAACCGTAATATTGTGTAATGTATAAAAATACTGCTTCGTAACACTATACCACGAAGATTAATGTGCCTTCGAAGTATTAATAATTGAGGTTACAATTATTGTTTACCAGATGCTGTAGAGAAACAAACTGCTCGTGATCGTTAATTACCTGTACTCGAAAACTCGGTAAATTCATAGAACTAGTCTAAAGATTAGAGCAAATCATTTTATCGGTTTTACTTTCATTGATAAGGCTTATTTCAGAGTCCTACTTGTTTACTTTGAATTTTAGATATGTTTTATTTATGGCACAAATTACAAACAATCTCATAATGGTGACCTGTATCCACAAATATTTTTACTAACTTCTTATACTGGAGAAAGTGAAATTAAAATAACCTGAAATTACATAATAATACGTTAACATATTTGCGATAAAAGATACGAAAATTACGAATATAATATTGTATACGATACAGCCAGACTACTCAAGTCAATACACTTTGTCTTCCTTTTATGCAGACAATTCTTATCTACAAAGTTTTATCGTAAAAAAAAAAAAAAAATAAAAAAGAAAAAGTAAATAAGTAAAAGTAAAATACATTGAAAATGATTACCGTACCAAGATTGTTAAAATAAACTACGAACGTTTATGCCTTAACGGTACGCCGTGTTGTATCGTATGTTCGAAAGATCGTTCCTGACAACTGAGAGGTATCGATTATTTGACACTGTGACATCGAACGATACGTTCGATGTTCGAGCGAGACTTTAAAAGGCGTACGCAGCCCCCGTAAATTATAATAGAAAACAATGCAGGACAGACATGACATTAACAGACAATACTAAATTTGACCCATCAATTAATATTATTGCGAAGCACGTTGGCCTCCTGATTTCAGTCGGCAAAGTGCGTTGGTCGATTCTGCACACATGTATCGTTGCTCTCGCGGGCCCCGCATCTTTGTAAAATGCGGCATAACCTAAAGAGACCACTGTGTAAGGCACATCGACTGTAGTTTCGTGGGTGTGCCTGTGCCTGTTTCGGCTCGCACGTCCTGGTATCGTTTATCGCCTCCCATTTTAATGGCGTCACGGTGAGACATTTGTATATTCGGATTTTCGAATTATTTCGACCGGCGATTCTCGGTCCTAAGCAATTATCGACCGTGCCCGGCAAAAGAGGCTGGTAGTTAACGAACGACCCACTTTCTATTCGGATGTAGGCACATTTTCATTCAAAAACGATGTCGCGAAACAGTCGAACGTTTCAGTTATATTTCACCTCCGGCCGCACTCTGTCAAACTACACGTGCACGACCGCATTATTATGTAACGCATTATACGTGGCAGGCATAAGTTTTTTGTCCGCTTACCCGCGAAAACGTGTGTCACTTCTGGAGAGCCTGCTCCGTTCTGCTGTCTAACGTAACACCGCGCACACCAGCTGATTGGTACCCTACACGAGCGCCAGCTACCTTGATACACCCCTGCATGTCTCCCTTCCCGTGCGCCACTTTCTTTATTATTGTTATTATCATCATTCCATGCGGTCCGTTTGAATGATCCTTTTCTTTCTCATGGAATCGTTCAGCATCTATCTTTGTCAAATATTCAAAAGAATCGATAATCCCACAAGTCTTTTTATTTTTCTTATTAGCTTCAATGTTAAAATGCGCAATTGCAATGCAGCATTACTAGACTATAGCATTCTATATAACTAAATTTGCAGTAGAAATTGATCTCTCACACGAACATGAAATATTCAAAGTATTTTAACTTTCTTTAAGATAACGTATAATTCAAATTTGGTTAATGTATATTTTTGGTACAGTAAAGTACGTGTTAATAAGAAAAATAAATATTTGTAAAGGATGTATCAATAAATACGCTTTCTATGAAATATTTAATATCGATGTGGTAAACAATTCTAAATTTATAATAACAAATAAGATGCTATAATTGAATATGCAAAGATGACGTAAACATGTGTCAATTTCTCCAAGGCCGATTGTCGATACGAAACAATAACAAAATTGTAACTTGCTTTTTTGAATTGTTCTAAATACGGTACTCTGCATTTGGCACAATTCAATTTCCGTTTGACACAAATATAAAACAGGAGAAATGCTCCATATATGTGTATTACAATGTACAATATGTCCATACAATCGTTCCTCATGTATAATTTAAATGTTATTTCCTATACCGCATTTCTTAAGCAAATTGGGTAAATTTCAGAAAGGTAAATTTATATTTAAATAAATCTTGTGAGTTTACACATGAATTCATATGCATATCATAAATCTAAGAGACTTTTTAAACACATTGCTTGAAGTCATAACTTGTTCACAATAGTGATGTTTTTAGAATTATCATACTGATCGGTAAATGTTTACGCTAATGTAAATTTACCGCAAATATTTATGAAAGTACTCCATATAACGTTTAAATAATTTTACATTTTCTTTGATAAATTATTTTTCTAATTTTTGCAATATCAAATATTTATAGTTAAGTCAATGTACTGTTATAAATAGGAAAATTAAGAATATGATAATATGCAAATATTTCGTGTACCTATTGTAAACTCTATGCATGTAATTAAATTTTGGAGTCTACCAGATGTGAAAGAGGTTTCTGGAACACATTGCCCGAAATAGTGTCATCTGCACGACGCTACCTCCGAATATTCAATTAACACAAACTCACGACTACAATGACGTTTAAAAGTTCATCCGAAACATCAAAGACTTCCATGTTATTCAAACGTATAGCCTCCTACCGCAGTGCATTTTTCTTTTATAATTTTCTGCAGAAAGAACCATCATTGTAAGAATAGATCAGGGCGTAACGCTTCCCAATTCATATCGGATTGAAGAACGCCCTAAACGCTCAATATGGAACGCGCAATATTCTGTGTTGCGCAATAATATTGACAGTGGTAGAGAGCTAATATCGAAGACGTATACGTGGTCCGCTCGAATGGACTTCGTCTACCTATTACGCCGCGATTCCAACTGTTTACTAAACAGTGTCGATAAAGTATTGGTCGGTGCAGATAAAGCTCATTAAACCACATTATTGAGCCTTCGACCCTGTTCTCAACAATTGACACTCATCTCTGACGGCATTCTCGTTTTCGATGTTGAACTTCGTCGTTTTGTGTATGAGATTCCAAATCCCTTTGTTAAAGTTACGAGACAAACTGACCAGAGAAAGTTTAAACAACGCTTAGTACGGAGGTCAGCGGACAAAATCAAGTTCATGGGCGCTCCTGTCGAATTCCTGAAATGTTCGTGGCGTGATTTTCTTTACCGACGAAGCTACTCGTTCCCATTCGTCGTCTCCTTTCCTATCTTTCTCTTTCTTTCCTTCTTTGTCTCCCTTTGTTATGTCCGGTTTTGTCGTTTTCGTGGCCACTGCAACGCGGCCAGTGTACGAAAACTTAGTGCACTAGGCCGACTAAGCCGTACACTTCCGTGCTCACGAAAAGTAGAACTCGACCTCGTTTGTTCCGCATCACCATATTGTAGCTAAAACTGTCACGAATTATTGTTTCGTAATATTCGTGATATAATTTCGGGGTCTTGCTATTTCCCCGTTTAGGTTATTGCTTGTCTCTCTCTGGACTCTAGTTCTACTCATAAGACTAGAGATTAATGGCATTAATAAATGTATTCAGAAAAAAATTCGAAAGTGAATTAAAGTTGCTCCGTCAATTTAACGTTTTTGTGTCATTCGTTTTATCGTTACCGATAAAGTTATTCTGCAATTTATAGGTTAACATTTCCGGTAATACGTTAACAACATTTTTGTTATTTTAAACGATTACACACGAAGAGTAAAAATTATATTTTATTTTTCTTTTATTATTTTTAGCAATACACTTTGCGAAATTAATTTCTTCGATATCTGTAAAAGGTATTTATTTATGGAAATTTCTCCATACGTTCATCACCAAACTATGATCTAACCATGAGTCAAGTTCCTGCTTCATTAAGCATTTATCTTCCTTTATCAAAACTAAGTGGAAAGATGTAGAATCAAAAAAGCAAGTAGCTGCAATCACTTTAGAAAGACAGACTTTTGCTATGATAATAATTTCTTCGTGACATTTACTATCAATAAAATTTTATTTTCGTCCTAGATTTTCATTTCACATATCACATTCTAGCTAGCTTTTCACATATTAGACATAATATGTGAGCAGTAAATACTAAACTATACACTATTAATTTAATACTGAACTATTTATTCCTTATAAATTAAAAAAGGCTATTTATTACAAGTGAAACTTAACAACGATATTACTAGCTAATAAAACAAAATTTATATTACATTTAGAATAACGATTAAAATTAAATATGATAGTAAACTCCTGTAAATATGTCTAAAAGTATTTTCTTTATCTGTCATTTATATATACGTTAATTGTTATATATTTTTCCACCATACATCACATTACATTTATCAAATTTATTCTAATTAGTATGCATATCTGGTCTTCAAACGTGGAATATGTTTCTATAGGGAGTAGTGGTTCATTCTTCCAAGCTGTCCCCACCATACCATGGAGAAAGAATGCTTACGAAAAGTATGTGTGTAATAGTGGTGTATCTAGACCGGGTATGAGACGTGTAAAAGAAAATTCTATCTGATATCAGTTGGCTGAAATTCTGCTGGATAAACGGAATAAGTCATGAGGGGAAACATACACTACCCTCTGTATGGGGTTTGTTTGCTTAGGAGAAGGGCACCGTAGATGGTTTATACTGTCCTGAAGCAAAATAGTACAGTGCCGTATAACGATATATTAATTACATCGTCCTTTCCAAATTAAATTTTTAATATTTTAAAAAATTATATTACAATTATTATAAACATGGATGTACATATTCCGTCTTTTAAAATATTTATTTAGATAGATAAGTTCTTTTAAAAAATTGCTAAATTAAAACAAGTAAATATTATTATAATCTCATGATTTCTATACTATAAAGTTAACAAATTGTAAAACTTGTAATTTTAACCATCTTGATTTTTCAATAATAATTTAATTATTACCCAAATGAAAAGAACAATACATTACTGAAAAGAACAGATTAGTTAATATTTATTCAAACGTAATGTTATTAATATTATACTATCAAATTTTCAAGAACAATTATTTATATCCTCCACTCTGCAGTAAAAAAATAATTTTACAAAATACGTATAATTTCATGCAGGGTCGTGGGCCTATAACCATGTGCTACGAGTCTGTATCTTCGGAGTGGGAGCAGCGAGGAGCGCATGCGCAGTGAGGCGCAAGTGCCCAGCTGTGCACGAACGTGAAATGCGGCGCGGCTGGCAGTGGTGGCTGCTAGGAAAGCAAGCGAGCGAACAAGCGAGCAAGGGAGCAAGCAAGCAGGCCGAGACTGCCCTCCTGTCTCCCCCACCCTAAGCATGCCTCGCAGAGCCCATGGCCTCCGTACACACGGAGGAGAGTGAGGCAGCCCCAGCCGCTCCTCACGTCATCCGTTGAGAGAGAGACGACGGGTCTCGACACGGCGAGGAGCAATAATTCTAACGAGCCAAGATGGCGGCGGACACGGTGGCCCTGTCCGCGCTCACGCTCGCCAGGGGCGACAAGATCCTCGTGACCGTTGAGTCCGCGCTACCGGACATCATCGTCGTGTCCTTCGTTCACGGTGCTAAGTGCTTTCAGGGCGCATTGCTCGACGCCACCAAGAGGTAAGCGTACCTGCTACGAGAACTCTTTGTGCCTCCAGCTCTTCTTCCTTCCTTTCTCTGTCTCTTTCTATTGCTTACTTTCCATCTTTCTCTCTTTCTGTGCTTTCATCCCATGCGATGTTTTGTTTGACCGAACCTCGCTAGGATCGCCCTATGTTAGTCCTTCGTACCATCCAGTCTTTCGTCGTGGCTTGAATTTGTTTTGACCGATCGTCGGTCGAAGGAAGCCACTAGCAAGCATGTCATGCTGCTGTTGTTGCTCACAGGCAACGTCTCGCGGTTACTTTCGACAGATTGTTACGTGCATATATAGTGCCTTATTGTGAGCTTATATATTATCGTGTTTGTGTACGTGTGTGTCCCTATGTGTGTGTAGCCATGCTTGTGTCCGATAAGAAGTGATCACGAAGCGATCCCGTTGACAAATTTTAAGTTGTAGTCGTAATTAACGCTACCCGCATTTCTAGCCGACGGCAAGCGACGGACAGCGTTGGGAAACTGCTTGCTAACCGTCGCTTTCGATGCATCGTCGTTGCCCAGTTTTTACGTGCAATAGAAATGTTCTTTAACGTTCATTACCAGGACGTTAGTTACCGAATCTTGTTACTGGAATTACGCTCTTTCCACATGGAAGAATCGAACCTAGTTTTACCAATGACTATTACGCCGTTCCACGTAATCTTGTACATCGGTGGTGAAGTAGTCCTCCAAGGTATAGGACACGTTTCAAAGTGCCGTAGCCGCGATTTGCCTCGTATAACCTCCCCGCTTCCGGTCAAGAGGTGAATTTTTCTGCACGGAAATGCGATTACACGGTCGCGGGGTGGAAAAAGTAAATTTTCACGATCCCCAAGATTTCTCGACCGTGAAACAGGGGGTGCTAGCCGTCGGCCGTTGTCAGTTACGTGCTCTGCATATCATAGGTTTTCTCGCGGAGCGGCTTTTATTCCGCAAACGGTAGTCCCACGATGACTCGTGTACCGCGACTTACACCCTATATGAAGAGCTGCCGCCGGCGGGGAGAATTTTATGATCGCAACGGAAGCATTGCGACATCATTTTATTAAAATTTTATTTATACAACCGAGATAAGTCCGATGTGTTTCGTGTTCCAGTTTTAACCGTGATTTCAACCCTATGCAATCGTGGTCCCGTTCTCAGTGGAATTACAATGAAATTGTTTATGATAGTGTTCCGCTGGTTCCGTGTCGTTGTTGAAATTGTCCAGTCAGGGCCTATCATAGTAGTATAATGTTTATGCGCGTTTTTAAGCATAGGAAGTGTAGTACCATGTTATCTACCATTTTGTTTACTCTACAGTCCGTAACCTATTTCCTAGTGTTTTAGGTTACTAGTGTATTTATTAAGTGGACGATTGTGGTTGTATTATTTATATTGTATAGTTATTGATGTAATAAAATGGACAATGACGTTATAATATATATTATAATATATTATAATACATATTATAATAATATAAGCAATTTATATTGCTTGATGATAAATATTGTGTAAAATTTAAAACTTTAGTTTAGTTTAACTTGAATTGAAATTAAATTAATGAAAATTAAGATTTAATTTCATGTGGAATTCGTAATGATATTATGAATTTCAGTTTTCACCCTATTTGGATATCTCTACAATCAAAAACTGCGATCCTTGCATTACTTATGGCAGTAAAAGGTTTATAAATTGATATAAATTGGTAATATTGCAATTAAACGTTGTTTGGAAGCGGTGTTTAAATTGCAGTTACTCCTTATAAGCGTCAAAAAAAAATTTTATTGTGGATTTACAAATTTCCACCTTGTTTTTATATCTTTATTATTGAGCCAAGAGATTAAGATCAAACTGTTTGCACTGCGTGTAAGTAATAAGACTTAAAAACGTAGCAAATTACAACCTTGTAACTTTCACATGCTTAAATTTGTAAATTATAGCGTAGGTAACGAGGTCACATGTCTTCCACTGTTAAACTCCAGATAACGAAATCTATATTTTCATTGAAGGAAAAAGAAATTTTAGGTGTCTGTATATTTTTGAAAACCAATTAACCACGATTTCCCAGGTAAAAGTAAATAATAATTTCCATGAAAACAATACTTGGGAATCTTTTTATTAATTACTGAGACACTGAAAAATAATTTTCATTGCAGGAAAGTGAAATTTTAGATATCTGTATACTTTTAAAAACCTAGTAACTAATTTTCTCTAGGCAGAAGTTAATAATAAATTCCATGAAAATACTTGGGAATTTTTTATTAATTACTCAGGCACTAAAAAATAATTTTCATTGCAAGAAAGTGACATTTTAGATATCTGTATACTTTCAAAAACCTGGTAATTAATTTTCTGTAGGTAGAAGTTAATAATAAATTCCATGAAAATACTTGGGAATTTTTTTGATTAATTACTCAGGCACTGAAAAATAATTTTCATTGCAAGAGAGTGAAATTTTAGATATCTTTATACTTTCAAAAACCTAGTAACTAATTTTCTTTAGGTAGAAGTTAATAATAAATTCCATGAAAGCACTTGGGAATTTTTTTATTAATTACTTAAGCACTGAAAAATAATTTTCATTGCAAGAAAGTGAAATTTTAGGTATCTTTTAAGAACCAATTAACCACGTTTTTCTAGATAGAAGTAAATAATAAATTGCACGAAGACAATACTTGGGAATTTTTTCTTATTAATTATTCAGCTGTTGGAAACAGGGCTTGCAGCATTAATTATTTTTAGCAACAACCTTTGCAGGCACGTTTCTCGAATGTAGGATGCAGAAAATCACTTTTTCCTGTTTTTACCAGCGATATGAGAACGCGTGTGAGTTACTTATAGTTATTACGCTATCTTTTTCAACTTTCTCGAACGACCATTTTGCGTTTGTATACGGTCGCAACGCAGTTCTTTATTTCGAGCAGAGACGGATATTATTATTGAAAAAGGCTTCGAAATCGTGAGTCATACTTGACGAACGCTGCCTTGTTCGTACAGTCATTGCTGATTTCACTCTATCGTGGTGAAAAGTCAGCCTGAAACGAAATCGATTTTAGCTGCTCGACGTTCTATGGCCAGACGTGCGACGTTAATTAATAATTTATTAATTTATTAATCGTTAATTTACGACGGGATTATTCGTTTAACTCGATCGACTCGAGTTAAACGTAATTAACACTCTGACGACGTTCATGGGTCCTCGCTGACCCGGTAATCAATTTTTCTTCCTTTATTTCTCGCCTTAATTTTTCACAATACTGAAAGGTTCTTTATCATTGTGTTTCTTACGGTGCTCGTGATTAATCATGTTTCATTGACGTTTCTCGAAACACGAAACGCAAGGGGAATTTATTTTTCCTTTTTACACTGCTCTCTTTTTTATTTTTTTTTTAGAAAAACAAAATTCCTTTTTCGCGATATTTAATATTCTTGATATTATTAATATTAATAATACGATATCAGTAATATATCAAATGATATTAATATCGGTATTATTGCTATTATCAACGTTACTGTCAATATTAACGTAACGAAATTATTGATAGTGATAATATTATCATAAATATTAAAATTATATGTAATCTTATTATTATCAGCAGTGTAATATCGATAGTATTAATATCACGCTAATTAACGATATTAATATTATCAATATTAACACTGCAGCCACCAAAGAAGTTAAAATGGCTGATTTTTACTTACACCGGATCATAATTATTCATACTTCTTTAATTCCATTGTATCACTTTAATAATATCATGATAATGAAATAATAATTATACAGTGTGTCCCAAAAAATGTATACACACTTTGCGTGATTATAAAAGCAGTTTTTATTTTTTTCTTACGTTTATTATTATTACGTTTATGCGAAAGATTTATTTTTTTATTACGTTCTTCAAAGTCTAGTCTAAAATCAGTTATTATTTTAAATGGGTTGTACCTAGAAAAGAAAAAATAAATTAGAAAGAATAAAGTATTAAAGTATGTATACGTTCCTTTGGGACACCCTGTATATTATTATTATATTATCAATATTAATATTATTAATATCGACGTAACCGCGTATCAACGATAATTACTATTAATTATCAGTACCAACAATGCTATTATTAACGTTGATATAAATTTCCATTTAAAATCCCTCTTCCCGTGCTTAAACCCGGCATCTCAAGCTTGGGTTTAATCCCCAGAACCAGAATCGTGAACCCGCTAATGGAAACGCGCCACGTAGGTTTCAGAACTCGCGTATCGAAGTCAAATTCAAAAGTAATTCAGATTCGTGTCTCCACGTCGCGATATCCTCGTCTGCTACAAGAATTCGTGAAATTCGAACATTGGACTACGATTCTTCAAAGTAATTCGTGCAGCATTCCTCGGTCAGAACGTCGAATATGACAGGACTGCGAAATGGCCTGATTTCGACGATTCCGCTCGGTAAATAGGACTGTAATCGTTCAATGAGCACGAATTAACGCGACTAGCAACTCCGCGCCGAGCTTCCGGCCCGTGAAGTGGAGATTTTATCGAAGTATTTTCCCCCATTTAATTATGTTAACATAACGCTCGCATTGCAACGCACGAACCGAGTGATAACACAGTGCCGGGGAATAATCGCGTTTTCTTCCAGGGAATCTCGTCTAACGCAGACACGGGTACAGGCCATTTCAGAAATGGACTTGGCGAAAATTTACGAGCACGTACGGTCCGTCGAGAGGCTGGGGGACGTATAAATATCGGTTCCAAAATTCTTCCTTTTATGCGTCGACTTGGATTTTGTGTAGCTTGGATTGTTATTTATGGCTGCATCTCCGAATTGTGGCTTATGGTAATTCGGTAGATGTTATACTAGCGGTTTCCTGCGAGCAAACTTGGAGTACGCTAGATCGATAGGTGAAGTTTTTCACGTGTTATGAATGTTGGCAGAACTATATGTCCGTGGGAGAATATTGTTTCGAAAAATATGCTCTGAAGTATATTTTATTTTTTTTTATTATTATAATGTCGTAGAAAATCGCATAATTTGAAGGAAAATATACTAGCGTTGCCATTAATGACAATTAACCCGTTGCATTCGGCCATTTTTTCGTTACAGGAAAATAGTAATTGTAAGACTTTCTGCCATAAAGTCGAGAATATTTATAAAACAGCGAATGAGAGATGGTATGCTAATTAAGAGGTGGAATTATTTTACTTCGACATTTCACGCATCGTTGGGTAATTTTAAATTTGATGTATTAATTAACATCGATATTTAGAATCTGATTAAATGGCGGCTGTGAGTGTGCAAGGGGTTAAATTCTGGTGTATCGATTATTTATTCATGTATTATATTTTAATATTTGGAAATTCGTGTAAAAAGGGGGAGATTTCAGCGGGGAAGATTGAGGTACTTCATTGGGCAGAGTTAATGAAGGAAAAGGAACGTTTCGTAATTTATTCTCGTAAAAGTTCTTCTTTCCTCTTCTAGGTTATACGAGTTTAATATAGTCCTTAATGTATTCTTATATACTTATAAATAATTCAGAAAGGAATCTCTAAAGAATAATTTTACATCGATTAGGAGAGGAATTGTGCCATATGTAGGGCATATTCTTCGAATCTTCAGCACTCCGTGTTCCATCAACTTTCTGAAGCATCTTATATATACTTAAACACATCCTGTGTATATTAAATCCCTGAAATATTGCTTTATATCAGTGGAATATGTTTTCGTGTCTTTGGAACCTCGTCCCATCAATCTTTGGGGCATCTTGTATATATTTAAATGCATCGTGTATATTACATCCTGAAAACGTTGCTTCTGTACGATTTAAAGAATACCCGCTGTTGATTATACTCCTAAATTTTTAGAACCACGTGTTTCATCCACTTTTGAAACATCTTATATACATTTAAACGCGTCCTTTGTATATTAAATCCCTGAAACATTGCTTTATATCAGCTGAAGAACACCTATAGTAGACTGTTCTTCCGATTCTTTGGAGCCTTGTCAGTCTTATTAATCTTTGAAACGTCCTGTATACGTTTAAACACGCCCTGTATATATTAAATACTCATGATATTACTTTACAGTAATTTAAAAAAATCCCAAACTACAATATGTTCCCAAATCTTGAGGATTTCATGTGCTACCAATTTTTGAAACGCCCTGTATACATTTAAACACGTCCCGTATATACTAAATACCCAAGATATTACTTTACATAAATTTAAAAAATCCTAGACTAGAATATGTTCCCAAATCTTGGGAATTTTATGTGCCACCAATTTTTGAAATGTCCTGTATACGTTTAAACACGTCCTGTATGTATTAAATCCCCCAGATATTACTTTACATAAGTTTAAAAAAATCCTAGACTAGAATATGTTCTCAAATCTTTGGAACTCCACGTGCCATCAATTTTTGAAATTTCCTGTATACATTTAAGTAAATCCTATCTACACCAAACCCCCAGAATTTCACTTAGTATTAGTTAACAATAATTCTACACTAGAGTATGTTCTCAAATCTTTAGAATTCCACGTGCCATTAATTTTTGAAACGTCCTGTATACATTTGACTACATTCCATATATAATTAAATACCCAAACGAAAATTTCACGTTATATTAGATAAGAAGAATCCTGTAGTGGAATATGCTATCAAATCGTCGGAATTCCATATCCCATCGATCTTTGAAACGCCCTGTACATACCTAAACACGTCCTACCTACATACGTACAGGAACGTATATTAAATCTCCGTGATACCGTTTCGTGGAAGCGTCGTAAAGAAGTCTCACGACCGACTGTACTCTCGAACCTTTTGGGGCCACGCCTACCTTTGCGGTCAACTTTGAAATACCCTGTAGACAGCAATGGCCCTGTCACAGCGAATAATTTTCGATACGTCGCGTTGAAGGTAGAAGAGAACGAACGAAGGAGCGAATATTAATACAATTTTCAATCGATCCCAACATCAGTCTCTCCCTTCCCTAACCTCATTCCCTCTCCCCCTCTCTCCTTCTCTCTTTCTCTCTACTCTCACGTCGAGCGTTTCTTATCCGAATTTTGGCCTCTCTCCGTTCTGTTCGCTTCAAGAAGCTTCTCTCGCAGTCGCTTGTCGGACAAATTTGCATTTTTCCGGCGAAGCTGCGCACGCGTGATCGATGACCGCGTGTGTATGCATCGGAGCACGGGGCATAATAAAAAGGAACCACGCTGTCCGCGTTCCGCCGCTTTTTCCATTACATAAGTGTATCATCGCGACACTAATAATACGTTCCCGTTTCGACCTCATGGATCCTGTCACGAAATTCGAGATATAGCATACGCGTCTGCCAGGAAATCTGGCTGCGTGAATGATACTCTTAACGGGACGAATTGCATTTAAATGGCGCAACGGGCTGCACGTCTTGGGGCGACGCGTAAGGGCCGCTCGAGGTACTAGGCCGTCGTGGGGTCTGCTTTTATTTTTACGCGGCTTCGTGACTCAGTTTTTCAGCATTTCTTCAGCTGCGTTATCGTAGTTTAGGGTCATTTTTATTTTTGCTATGCCTTTGACGATGGTTTTGGTAATCAAATTAATCTTTATTTTTGATATTTCTTTGATGGGGATATTGATGATTAGAATAATTTTTATTTCTCGAATTTCCTTGGCAGTGATGATATTTTTAACCAGGATAACTTTCATTTTATTATATGCTACTTTTTGGTTATGATATTTTTGTTTATTAGGATAATTTAAATTTTAAACATTCTTTCGTTAGTTTTATTAATTAGAACTGTTTCTATCTTTAGCACATTTTTTATACTGATTTTACTGGTATAGTAGATTAAATTATGAGAGTATGGTTGTGAAGAAAAGTACTCTTTCAAGTTCATTGTTGTGTAGAAAATTTAAAGTGGGTTAATAGGATAAGGGGTGCATTTATAAGGTGTACATATAGGGTGTCATGAATTGATCACATATTCGTTTTCTCTAATTAAATTCATGTCTTTTAACATTTCTTTACTGATTTCTGAGATTCGAAATAAAAGATGTGATTTTACTAATTAATTTTAATATTCATATTTACAGAAATGCAAGAATAAATATTATTTTAACATTTGTATTTATGACCAGGTAGAAATGTTATACAGAAAATAAGGTCTCTTTGTAGTAAAGATTCTAATTATGTCAAAATCATCTTTTTCCGTCGTGTGATACCTAGAACCCTTTAATTAATCCTTAATTACTTAACAAACTTTTTCAACCCTGTGAAGTAGTTCAGAAGTATCCTTTAAGTCTCAGCGTTCTCGTAACGAGGATTATAATTACCTGGAACTATTTTTCCAGAATTATTGCATATTATATCTAAGATATTTCAGGCAGTACACAAGCGTTGTTTACGAGTCAATGTACTCTTCAGGGTAGATTACAGCCAAATTTAATCCACGCACCAAACCCTACGGGTACCTATTGTACACCAAACAGAATATTGTACGTGCACTACGAGCACAATCGAAGGAGAGGAACACGAGCCGAAAAGTTTATAATAAACGAAGAAAATGGAGGACTTGTAGAAATACAAGAAACATCGAACAAAGTAACAGAGAAACTTTCCACGGTAAAATATTCCCCATTCATGACGTTCCTGTTTCGAATATAAAAATCACGAGGATACGGAATATCCTTCTGAAATGGAGAAATCTTTGAAATTAACTTTCGCTGCCATCCGCCGTTATCCACCAGATCCATCGTAACGATCACTGGATTCGATCGATGACGAATTTGTAATCGCTCGACGACCATTGCAATATGGTAACGCGTCACAGACAAACGATCGGAATAAAAAGGGATGGAAAAAGAAAAATCGAAAAGTCGAAAGCGAAGATCGTATCGAGACGTTAAGTGCGAGATAAGCTTGTCCGAGGATGAAAAAAGATGGATGGGAATAAATAAACGTGGTACAACGCCAGCCACTCGCCTGAAACCGAATGCTCTGGTCTTACTATCCTTTTTTCTTACTTTTGTGTCTTAAATATTCCTCGCCGATTATCCCGCACGTAGGCACAAGCATGGCTTTAATTAAATATTTCCAGAAGTATAGCGTTGTCTTCGATCGAAAAGGTACGCACAGGCAATACGAAACGAGCCTTGTGCAATGTACGCTTAATTGTCCGACGCCATTTTGTAATTTTGCATTTGTTTATGAAAATGAAGATCCAGACGTGGGTAGCGGGTTCGTGGAACTGGATGGTCCAGGTCTGGGGTTCCCTAGAATTCATTGAGAGTAAATTCTTGGAACATTCAGAAGTTTTGATTATTATTGAGATATTATGATTTAGTTTGACAGAAAAGTAATGTAATTTTTTAATTATTTGTTAAGATAAAGGTCACAGTGTGGGGAGTTGGTTCGTGGAAATCGGATGGTCTAGATCTAGGGTTCCCTAGGACTTACTGAGAGTAAATTCTTGGAAAATCCAGAAGTTTGAATCGATTTTAAGATATTATGATCCTGTTAACAGGAAAATAACGTTATTTTTTAATTATTTATGAGCATAATAGTTACAATGGGGATACTTGGTCCGTGGAACTCGGATAGTTTAGATCTAGGGTTCCCTAGAATTCGCTAAGAGTAAATTCGCGGAAAATCCAGAAGTTCGGATCGATGTTGAGATATTATGATCCTGTTGACAGGAAAATAATGTTATTTTTTAATTATTTACTAAGATAATGGTCACAGTATGGGGAGTTGATTCGTGGAAATCGGATGGTCTAGATCTAGGGTTCCCTAGAATTCGCCGAGAGTAAACTCTCGGAAAATCCAGAAGTTTTTATTAATATTGAGATATTATGATCCTGTTGACAGAAAAATAATGTATTTTTTTAATTATTTATGATAATAATGGTTACAATGTTTGGTAGTTGGCCCGTGGAACTCGGATGCTCTAGATCTAGGGTCCCCTAGGATTCACTGAGAGTAAACTCCTGAAAAATCCAGAAGTTTCGATCGATGTTGAGGTATTACGATCCCGTTGGCAGAAAAATAATGTAATTTTTGAATTATTTATGAGAATAATAGTTTCAACGTGGGTAGTTGGTCCGTGGAACTCCGATGATCTATATCTAGGGTCCCCTAGAATTCGCCAAGAGTAAACTCCCGGAAGATCCAGCTAGTTTGGATTGAAATAGATCCAGGTGGATCTACATAGATTTATTCTTCGCCAAATGATGTTGAAATATTATGATCCTGCTTGGCAGGAAAATAAATATTATCGGCGTAAGAAAACAGATGATAGTGCTTTAGCACGTGATACTACTTGTTTGCTAGATATCCATTGCTTAGGCTATAGAAAGAGCAAATTTGCTCGAATTTATTGCTCGACGAATAATATTGGAACGTCGTGATATACGTTGCGATTCTTCTTACTGGTCGAATAAATATTAGTACAACGAAAGAGAGGGGGGGGGAGAGAGAGAGAGAGAGAGAGAGAAAGAGAGAAAGAGACAACGCATCGGAAAATGAAAGGAAAAACTGAGTCACCGGATAAAACGAGGAATGGTGCTTGTATCGGTAATGAAAAATTGGTGCCGCTTATTACAAGTTAACATTTTATCGGCGATTCTTCCTTTCTCCATCGATCGTTATCTGTTCCTCGAGTTCTCGATTCTAAGATCCGGCAAAAGACGGCCTTTGTAACTTTATCGTCGGATCTTATCGTCTCACGCTCATCATCTGTTTTTCAATCAAAATAATAATTTATAATAATCGTACCTGCAACGATAACAACTAATTGAAGAGCATACTGCGTTTATTATCTTTCGTTCGATCTTAAACGACTCTACGTCTCCGCGTCATAGTATTTTCCTCGACATCCGCCATTTAAATGTCGCAAACCACTGTTATTTTTTATTATTTATAATAATTAAGTCAACATATTTAATATCCTTACTTGCATATTCGTTACTTGATACCGGAGATCCAGATGGTCGCTCGTTTTACCATTTTTTGGTCACTATTATTTTATATATTTAATATATTTATAAAATTGCGAAAGTAACATCAGTTTTTTAATACTCGTGTCGTTTATTTGCCTCGAACGTCTGTTTATTTCCATATTCGTGAGTTCGAAATTGCAAATCGAAGCTTTTTCGTGTTTTACCATTTTTAATACTTGTGTCCTTTCTCTTTTTCTTCTCCGTCCAGCAGGTATTTTCCCCGATATTTTTGACTTCAGTGTTGCGAATCGAAACCCTTTCGCGTTTTACCATTTTTAACATCCGTGTCCGCTTTTTCTGTAACAGGTATTTTCGGCGGATCGAGATGTTCCCGTGTTTTACCATTTTTAGTACCCACGCCTTTCCCCCCACCTGTTTACCTCGATACTCGCGATTTAGATCTCTCGAATCGGAGTTTCCCTGTTTTCCCATTTTCGATACACGCGTCTTCTGTGTTTGCTTCGATATTTCTCGATTTAAATCTCGCGGATCGGAACGTTCCATTTTGCCATTTTTAACGCTCACGTCCTCCCCTCGCGGAATATTTATTTATCCCGATATTCGCGACTCAAGTGTCCGATCGTTTCCCCCCTTTTCGATCCTCGCGACCATTTTCGCCGTCGTAACAAACCCGTTAAAAAATTCATTCGTCACGGCTTTCCCCTTTCTTCCTGTTTGCCTTCCCCGTCTCTCTGCTTTTTCCTCGAATTTTCGCGTTCAGCTTTTAGCGAAACGAAATACGAGACAACGCGGTTTAAAACGTTACACGGAGACTCCATCTCTACAAATTAAAATTAGCTCGTTTCGGGGAAAACCGAAATTTCCACGTGCAACCGGAAACTACGAAGGTGTTGCGACTTTTTTTCGTAACAATGGTACAAGCATGAGGATTGCTCGTTGATTTCGTTCTTCTCAAACGTTTATGTTCATCCTGTATATTTTTTTTATACCTTTTCTTGTATTTCTTCTTTTTTTTTCTATTTTTTAATTTGTTTTTTGATTATTATTTTCAAGGGTTTCGTGGATTTTATTTATTTTTGGTAATAAGAGGATTGCACTTTGATTTTGTTCTTTTTAAACGTTTATGTTCATCCTGTATATTTTTTTTATACCTTTTCTTGTATTTCTTCTTTTTTTCCTATTTTTTAATTTGTTTTTTGATTATTATTTTCAAGGGTTTCGTGGATTTTATTTATTTTTGGTAGTAAGAGGGTTGCACTTTGATTTCGTTCTTTTTAAACGTTTATGTTCACCCTGTATATTTTTTTATCTTTTTCCTTGTATTTCTTTTTTTTCGTATTTTTTTGTTTATTTTTTAATTATTATTTTCAAGGGTTTTGTGGATTTTATGTATTTTTGGTAATAAGAGGATTGCACAGGTGTCGGTGACGTGGAGATATCGGAATAGGATTAATTATCGGTCTCTCGATAAATTTAACGTTGTAGTGGCAATGTAATAGACCGGATTTATAGATTATGCAGATCTAGTATTAAAGAGATTATGACGTTCGCTGTACGATTAAATTTATTCGTTTAGAATTAGATAGAAATTTGCAGTATTATGCTGGATGATTTTCTTCGATAGACAATGGTAATACAATTTTAATATCGAATTATTTTCAGCCACGTTGATTATTTTGGATTTACAATCTTTTGAATAATTTCCATATGAAGAGCAAACGCCTGTTGCACGAGGTAATAGATGATCGAATTTTATGCTCGTATACTTTTATTCACAAATTTTTAATTTACACATTCACGAAATGTAAATGACTCTTCCAAAAATATCTGGGAAATTAAAAGATTGCCATTTTCTTCTCAAAAATGAAAAAAGAAGAAAAATCAGAATTAATCTACGATCATTCTACTACACAGTAATGGAGATAGAATTTCAAATTCGACTTTTTCAAAAATATCCACAAAATTAATTCTTTTTAGAGAAATAAATGGTAAAAAAATTTGAGTTACCTAAATTACAAAAATTGGTGTTCCAAAAGAAGAAAAATTAGATCATTCTAAGACCATTCTATTACACACTAAGAGAGGTAGAATTCCAAGTTTGATTTCTCCAAAAATATCTACGAAATTAAAAAGTTACCATTTCCTTCTAAAAAATAAATTTTAATAAAATTTGTGAACAAAAAATTGCAGTGTGAAAAGAAGAAATATAAAGATTAATTTACTGTCATTCTACTACACAGTAATAGAGATAGAATTTCAAATTCGACTTCTCCAAAAATATCCACAAAATTAATTCCTTTCAAAGAAATAAATGGTAAAAAAATTTGAGTTACCTAAATTACAAAAATTGGTGTTTCAAAAGAAGAAAAATTAGAATTAATCTACGATCATTCTACTACAGTCGAATTTCAAATTCGACTTCTCCAAAAATATCCACAAAATTGATTCCCTTCGCAGAAATAAATGGTAAAAAAATTAGAGAATTATCTAAATTTAAAAAATTGCGACAGGAGAGAAAATCGTTCTTCATTTACGATGATTCCATCGTACAGTGGTGAAGTTTAAAATCATGTATCCCTCGGTATCGTCCCGTAGAATTGTTCATGTCGGTCGTGGGTCGGAATAAAATCGTGGCCGTTCACGAAACCGCGTCAGACTACGGCCATTAACATTTAACACCCGCATCGAATCGTCGGTAGATACGAGCCGGCCGTAAATTCCCCGCTTCGATCGATATGTGTCGCGCTGATGTGCACGAGGGGAAGCCCCGAAATCATCTCCGTGGTTCCTCCGCTGCGAGCTCTCCGATTTCGTTGTTTCGCCGCAAATAACGTTGTCAAAATGGCCACGTGACTTCCCATTAACGAGCTGCGCCGACAAAACAGTACAGAGGTACTTGTTTTCCGTGATATTTTTTATTTCACCATTATTTGTTGTACCGTAAATTGTGGCATTTTCCGAAGCAATATTTCTTCAAATTATACCATTTTTCCCCGTCTACCGCAAGCGATATTTCCTCCTCGAATTATAGAATTTATTTCAAATATCATTTCTTATGTTTGTTATTCGAATTGTAATATTCCTGTATAAATAATATATTTTCTCTAAATCGTAGAATTTATTTAATTTTCTTTTAGTTAGGTATAGTATTTTTTTAAATAATAATAATAATAATTCAATTAATGTAATTTAATAATTTAATTAATTTAAAAAATAATAATTCGTTAGATTATGATATTTCATATTTGTCAGAGTTTTGGGTGATTGCGATTTTAAATCTTAAAGGCTATGAATAATTAAAGCAACCATATGATATAGTAAATTAATTTTTCTCTCTTACTTAGAATTGATAAAATAATTTATGTATTCTTAGTATTTTCAACATTTTTATTATACTATAATAGCATTCATTTCGTTTGAAACGGTAGCAGTTTTGTTAAATAATATAAAGGGTGTCCCAAAATTCATACAAAAATAATTTTGATAGAAAGCACAGATTTTCAATTAAAAATTGTAAATTATTTATTGATTCATAAAGTATTTAGAAATAATTTTGATAGAAAGCACAGGTTTTTAATTAAAAATTGTAAATTATTTATTGATTCATAAAGTATTTAAAAATAATTTCGATAGAAAGCACAGGTTTTTAATTAAAAATTGAAATTTTTTATTGATTCATAAAGTATTTAGAAATAATTTTGATAGAAAGCACAGGTTTTTAATTAAAAATTGTAAACTTTTTATTGATTCATAAAGTATACATCGGTGTATTTAGTATTTTAGTACCCTAGTTTCTTTTTTTTTTTCGTTGGTAACACTTTACCGCGCAAATGGCGCGAAATTCAAATCTCGTATGAATTTTGGAACACCATATATAATGCAAAGCACGATGTTCCTTCGTTATAATAGAAATTGCGAAACCACCAGTGCCGAATCAAGCAACGCGAAATAGTTTCGTGAGTCAACAAAATTATGTTCGCGGTTTCCATTGACATTACAAATTCTTCAGACAAATTCTTCGAGATAATTAAACCATAAATCTCGCGAAGCTTCTCGTAAACAGTTCCATGATTATCTTCCATCATTCAGTTATTTCTCCTCCGCCTTTTGCTATCCAACTTATCCTACAAATATCCCAGCCATGATAAATCTTCAGATTTTTCAGCTACATCCGCTTTCCTTCGTGGATTTACCTTTACATCAATAGACAAACGCAGCCAATGAAATTCGACTCGTTCTTCCAATCGTGTCTTCTATAAAACTCAATTTTACCATTAAAATTGGCATAAACAAAATATTTCCATTTAAAGAAATAAAATTAAAAAATTCTGCTAATAATTTCCGACAAATTTCAGTTTTATTAAATTTGATTCATCTCGTTCTTTCAATCGTGTCTTCCATAAAACTCGATTTTAATTTACCATTAAAACTGCCATAAACAAAGGATCTCCATTTAAAAAAATTAAATCAAAAAATTTCGGAAACAATTCCCTAGAAATTCTGGCTTTATTAAATTCTTCTCATTCTTCCTATCCCGTCTCCTATAAAACTCGACCTTACTGTTGAAATTGCCATAAACAAACAAGCTGCATAAAGTAAAAATAAATAAAATAATAGTAAATAAATTAATAATAATAAAACAATAACTAAAATAAAATAAAAAGATTGCGCAAATAATTTCGACGTTATTTAAAATCGAAAGTGTTACCTTCCCTTATCATCGGGGTGCAAGGGCGAGGTGAATTTTATTTCCCAATGGACCCGCAAATGGCACCCTATTCCGTGGCCAGGTGACTTTACCTTTTACCACGTTCGAGGTAATAAATATATTTTCTTCTTCACCGTACTTTCTCACCGTTGCATTTCTTTCCCTTCTTCTGATTCCATCGTTATAAACGAAGTCTTTAAGGATGAGAACGAAGCCGAGGGCATTAACATAATATTAGTTCGCGGGCATGAACAACGACGCTGGTGTTCCAGCCTTTCTTTCTCCTTCTCTTTTTCTTTCCTTTTCTCCCCGAAAGTGTTCTTTTTGCCGAAATTATCAGCCAACGACTCGAGTCGTTGAAACGTTGAATTAAATGTCGGACTAGATTTTAATCCCTGGTCGTTAGCCGGCACGAGACGGACGGAGGTCGTGGGATTCATAGATGACGAGGAAAATGACGATCCTCGGGAAATGACATGGTGGAAGGATGATTTATTTAAATTCTAAACGCACCGGCATTAATCAATCCTCGCACGTCCTTTCCCTTTGCGGCCTGCTACGTAACCGAGGTTCTAATCACGTGTTAACATTTATTACAGCCGGCTTTAACTTCATTGGTACTCGATGGTTACGCAGACACGATTAATTCCAGCAAATTGAGGAAACGACGATGATATATTTTTCAGATAAAGCGGAAAATTCGTCGTTTAATTTATATTGATCGGACACTTGTCGTTTTCCTATTCTTTGATCATAATTCACCTAAATTTGGGAAACTCTGATGCATTTATCAGACAATAATTTAAGAAATTTATAGTCATTTGATGCTCTACGTTTTAACATTTATTACAGCTGACTTTAACTTCATTGGTACTCGATGGTTACACAGACGTAATTAATTCCTGGAGATTGAGGAACCTACTATGATATACAGGGTGTCCCAAAGAAACGTATACACACTGTAATACCTTATTCTTTCTAATTTATTTTTCTTTTCTAGGTACAACCATTTAAAATAATGGCTGATTTTAGACTAGACTTTGAAGAACGTAATAAAAACATAAATCTTTCGCATAAACGTAATAATAATAAACGTAAGAGAAAAAATAAAAACTGCTTTTATAATCACGCAAAGCGTGTATACATTTTTTGGGACACCCTGTATAATTATTATTCCATTATCATGATATTATTAAAGTGATACAATGGAAATAAAGAAGTATGAATAATTATGATCCGGTGTAAGTAAAAATCAGCCATTTTAACTTCTTTGGGGGCTGCAGTGTTAATATTGATAATATTAATATCGTTAATTAGCGTGATATTAATACTATCGATATTACACTGCTGATAATAATAAGATTACATATAATTTTAATATTTATGATAATATTATCATTATCAATAATTTCGTTATGTTAATATTGACAGTAACGTTGATAATAGCAATAATACCGATATTAATATCATTTAATATATTCCTGATATCTAAACTAGACTTTGAAAAACGTAAATATGCTTTAAAATGCTACACCATAAGCGTGGAAACGTACTGGAAGTGCAAAGACGGTTTAATTAAACAGTAAAATATATACTGCTTTTATAATCACGAAAAATGTGCATACATTTTTTGAGACACCCTGTATTTTTCAAATAAAGGGGGAAATTCGTCGTTTAATTTATATTGATCGGACACTTGTCGTTTTCCTATTCTTTAATCATAATTTACCTAAATTTGGAAAACTCTGATGCATTTATTAGACAATAATTTAAGAAATGTATAGTCATTTGATGCTCTACGTTTTAACATTCCGCAATCATAATTCATATAAATGTAGGAAACATTGATATATTTATCGGACGAGAATGTAGGAGATACGTAGGATAATTTATATTCGTTTAATATCCTACATTTTAATATTCTTTGATTATAATTCGTATAAATTTCGGAAATTGCGATGCGTTCGTGAATGGAAATGTAGGGAACGTGTCGTGCGATTTATATTCATTTAATATCTTACATTTTCATATCTTTCGATTATAATTCCTATAAATCCAGGGAAATCGTGATATATTTGTCCAACAAAGGCGTAGAAAAATACGCTTTTAATTAATATGAATTTAATATTCGATAATTATAATTCCCGTAAATTTTGGCAACCGTGACGTATTTAGCAGACAGGAGGGTGAAAAATACTCGATTTAATCCATATTAATATTCGTAATTTAAAAATCCCCTAATTATGATTTAACGTGTATAATAAATAAAGAGGAAGTATCATTTCATTCATATTAATCCGAGTCGCGAGAATTATAGCTTCTGTCATTTAGCCGACGCTAATTCAACTCGTACCTGACGTAATTACACGCGACTATTTTCTATAAATACATAGGCAGCGAGTTTTATATTAATTCGATGTATTTATTAAGCGACGAGGAAATCGATTTAACGTGTTTAATAAATTCGTTATTTAGACAGTTCGATTTATATTAATTCCATCCAGTTTCTAGCACGTTGCTTTTAGCGGAAAATTTCGATCAGAGTCTAATTCGAAATAAACAATACTAGGAGCGATTGCGATGGTAAATAATGAACGGGTCACAGTCGAAGCTTATAAATTTTCATGGTAATTTCCGTTTCCGGAGAAAATACGCCCGCGATAATTTACGTCGCGACTGTTCCCCAGTTCGCTTATTCATACCGCTGAAAAGTTCGAATTTTCTCGCTGATTTTCATTCAACCTTTCCCCTTGCAAAGGTTCGCGACGAAAATCTCTCGATTTTTAACCGTTTTCGGCGAACTTCGGGGACAAACGTGTCGAAACAAAATGGCCGCGATGGAATTCGACGAAATTTATACGAGAACTTTATATGAAAAATTTTTCAGATCCTCGCCCGAATTTTTCGCAAATTTCACGAACATCGCGAATATCACGTGTCTTTCGCGATGCATAATTCGTATAATACGATAAAAAGAATAGAAAAGGGAAGGGGGAGTGAGAATATTCCTCGTTTGAGAAATTTCTTCGGGAACCGCGAATTCTTGAATAAAATTTGTCCGAAATTCTGTTGAGAATGCACATGCAACACCATAAGCGATTACTATGAACCCTCTGCTCTCGGAAATAAATGCAGGAATGACTAAAAAGCGCGCGTAGTTTGAATATTAAAAATGGAGGTAAGGAGATCTAAAGGGAAATGCGGAGAAAATATTATTCTAGAAATTACACTGAATGCACAGTTTTTTAAAGTAATACGTCGTCCATGTTTCGTTGCAAGTATACCACTCTCGCAATCACTTTCGTTTCTCGAGCAACGCTTTCGGTTCCGTTCGAGATAAAGTACGAACAGCTGTTCCCGACATTATTTATACTTCCATGGATGTATTTAGCAGACGATCGAGAGAGGCGTTGAACAATTATGTTAAATATTCACGAAATATAGACGAGAATCGATGGAAAGAGTTTCGACGCGAGCGATAAATAAGATTCGAGCGAACAAATATTTGCACGAATGGCATTTGAATCAGGAAACATTTAGCGCCATTGTGGCATGTAGAACAAAAATATTTGCGATTGGAATTGGACGAAAGAATTTTTCTTTCCAGTCGTGATCTCCACTTAAATAATTTTCTTAGTATCTCGTGTAAAATCGAAAATTTTCTTAATTTTCGTTTGTATGGTTCATTATACACTCGAATCATGCGATTATAAAGGTATAAAATAATTTGCATCGTGTTTAACGAGATTCGAGAAATTTTAATTATTTCATGTACAAATTTAATATTTCAATTATAATTAAATTAGTATTAAATTTATTATATCAGTGAAAATAAATATATAGTTAAATTAATATTTCAATAATAATTATTTTATACAAGTATAGTATGATACAGTATTAATTATAAAATAATGATCAAATTATTGCATTTCCCACGATCATGATTATACACGAGAAATTGTTTTCGTCCTTTTATCTGGGTGGTAATTTTTGAAGAATATTCGATGAAAGATTATACTTTAGTTCCGGCATAAGGATTAAAAACGAGTGCCTCGTGAACCCAATTTCTTCCCCAGAATTCCACTTCCATCGTTACCATCATAACCAGCATTGCATTTCCATTTGAAACGAAATTGGACCGAATCTCTTCC
>NW_016913558.1:879342-881048 GCF_001483705.2 Eufriesea mexicana | reverse complement strand
TTCCGATAAAACCACAGTCAAATCCGTGGCTGCGTCCAAAAAATTGCGCGTTTTTCCATCTGTAGGTACGTTTTCCCGTCAAATTTCTGTTCACCCCGTTGTATGATATCATCCGGCCCAAGAATTCCATTTTCGGCCTTAATATCGCGATTGAAGTTTAATTACATCCCCGGAAAACGCGAGCGGAAAGTCCGCGCGATTCTGATCGAAAAAACAGGTCACCGGGTACTAATTGACGCGATAGAGAATTTTTCGACCGTCAAGAGTTCGAATTACAGGGTCCTCGAACCTATAATTCAGCGAGAAAACGGGGAAAAAATGGCGGGAGAGAAGTCAAAGAAAAGACACGCGAGAGCAGCTACGCTCTTAATTAGCCACGCTTTTGTACGGCTTTTATGCTAGTTCACAAAGTTGCTATAACAGGGTTCGAACTTGCGAGTGAAAGCGAAACGGTGCTTAATTACATTATAACGAGCCAAGTACACGGCACGGATTCTTTCACTTTGTCTTCGGCCTGTCGAGCTTAATGGAGCCTTTTCGTGTCTTCGAATCGTAATCCGTCCTCGGCGAGCCATCGATCTCGATGAAATTACGTGATCGCCTCTTTGGAACCTGGTCATTGGTTGTTTTGGGACGACCGTGGGTATATTCGACGTTTTGCTCGTTTTATTCGCACCAAAAGTTCACCGAGATTGTTATTTTTCTGATATTCTTCGCGCCTTGCGTCATGCTAGGTTAGAACGCTGGCGGCCATTTTGTCTGCGCTCGATTCTCTTTGTTCCATGCGTGGCCTTGACAGACTCGTTCTATTTAGGTATTAATTTATTAGGAATTCGATCACTTTCTTCTTGTACACTTCTTTATTAATTAACAGTGGTTCATAATTACTATCTTTTGCTCAAAATGGCGACTGGCGAAGATCGAGAACCGAGAGTTTTTGAGATTCTGAAAACTTAGTTTAGAAATTTTTTTAAACTTTTGAGATTATTAATAATTGTTTATCGATCGATCGAATAACAAAATGGAGGTTTAAATATGTTATATTACTCGTTGGTTGTTGAATATAAGTATTGGGTCTGATTTTATTATCGTAGAATTCTTTAACGATAAGATTCTTTTGTTTCTATTATTTTATTTAGGTATATCAAGCTTGATAACCATTTTTGAATTCGTAAAGGATTAGCGAAAGCTTATATCGTAGCATTTTTGTTTAAATTTGCAATTTTATCTGCAATTGTATTAAAATTAGATAAGGTAACGGTCTTATGTAAGATTCGTAAATAAGAGTTCAATCGACCTAATTTATATTCTTGAGTAAAATCTCTCGTTCCTTCTTTCCGAATTCACCTATAACCTCAATCAATTACTTCTTAAGCAAAATTCGTTTTATTTATAATAAAATAATTTAATAAAATAATTAATTTAATAATTTTGATATAATGACATTTTCGAGTAATATCGTGGTGAGTTAAAGAATTTGCATAAATGAAGAGATCAGAACCTATTGGATTTCTATAGCCATTTCAATTTTTATAGGTTTTGATTGAATAATTTTATTGTATTGACATTTTCGACTATCATTGTGGTGAATTAAAAAATTTGCATAAATGAAGGGATCAGAACCTATTGCACTGCTATAGTGAAAGAGATGGAAATAAATTAAGAAATAAAATAAGGATCAAAATTACCAAAAAATTTCTTTCATA
>NW_016913558.1:789840-879188 GCF_001483705.2 Eufriesea mexicana | reverse complement strand
ACGCTCTTAATTAGCCACGCTTTTGTACGGCTTTTATGCTAGTTCACAAAGTTGCTATAACAGGGTTCGAACTTGCGAGTGAAAGCGAAACGGTGCTTAATTACATTATAACGAGCCAAGTACACGGCACGGATTCTTTCACTTTGTCTTCGGCCTGTCGAGCTTAATGGAGCCTTTTCGTGTCTTCGAATCGTAATCCGTCCTCGGCGAGCCATCGATCTCGATGAAATTACGTGATCGCCTCTTTGGAACCTGGTCATTGGTTGTTTTGGGACGACCGTGGGTATATTCGACGTTTTGCTCGTTTTATTCGCACCAAAAGTTCACCGAGATTGTTATTTTTCTGATATTCTTCGCGCCTTGCGTCATGCTAGGTTAGAACGCTGGCGGCCATTTTGTCTGCGCTCGATTCTCTTTGTTCCATGCGTGGCCTTGACAGACTCGTTCTATTTAGGTATTAATTTATTAGGAATTCGATCACTTTCTTCTTGTACACTTCTTTATTAATTAACAGTGGTTCATAATTACTATCTTTTGCTCAAAATGGCGACTGGCGAAGATCGAGAACCGAGAGTTTTTGAGATTCTGAAAACTTAGTTTAGAAATTTTTTTAAACTTTTGAGATTATTAATAATTGTTTATCGATCGATCGAATAACAAAATGGAGGTTTAAATATGTTATATTACTCGTTGGTTGTTGAATATAAGTATTGGGTCTGATTTTATTATCGTAGAATTCTTTAACGATAAGATTCTTTTGTTTCTATTATTTTATTTAGGTATATCAAGCTTGATAACCATTTTTGAATTCGTAAAGGATTAGCGAAAGCTTATATCGTAGCATTTTTGTTTAAATTTGCAATTTTATCTGCAATTGTATTAAAATTAGATAAGGTAACGGTCTTATGTAAGATTCGTAAATAAGAGTTCAATCGACCTAATTTATATTCTTGAGTAAAATCTCTCGTTCCTTCTTTCCGAATTCACCTATAACCTCAATCAATTACTTCTTAAGCAAAATTCGTTTTATTTATAATAAAATAATTTAATAAAATAATTAATTTAATAATTTTGATATAATGACATTTTCGAGTAATATCGTGGTGAGTTAAAGAATTTGCATAAATGAAGAGATCAGAACCTATTGGATTTCTATAGCCATTTCAATTTTTATAGGTTTTGATTGAATAATTTTATTGTATTGACATTTTCGACTATCATTGTGGTGAATTAAAAAATTTGCATAAATGAAGGGATCAGAACCTATTGCACTGCTATAGTGAAAGAGATGGAAATAAATTAAGAAATAAAATAAGGATCAAAATTACCAAAAAATTTCTTTCATAAGAACCCCATAGAAATTTTTCTCCCAATGTTAGCGTAATAAACATGTGTCATTATCATCAATAATCGGGATTGTGATAATGAAAGAAATGAAAATAAATTAAGAAATAAAATAAAGATCAAAATTGCCAAAAAATTTCTTGCATAGGAACCCCATAGAAACCCATAGGAATTTTTCTCCCAATGTTTGCGCAATAAACGCGTCATTATCATCGATGATGGGGATCTCGATAGTGGAGGAAAAAATAAAATATCGGCAGCCTTATTGAATTCCCGTTATGCAGAATTTTTGCCATAAATCCAGCTCTCGATGGCGACCGATAAAGAGGTCTTCTATCGTTCGAACCATAGTTTCATCTGCTGCAAATTACAGATAAAAAGTTCCGTTTTCAACGATAATAGCGTTCATTACGGTTCGAACAATCGCTCTTGAATCTATCTGTAAATCGCGTATTCGAAAGTTTTTCTATTTCCACGCGAAAAATGTTACTGGTAATTGCTTATCCTACGGTTTACCAAGGGTTTTCGAATTTATCGAGTCATCCCATTAAAGCTGAATAACGTGACTTTATCGGTTAATCTGCGAGGCAGTAAAAGGAGTATTACTTGGCCAATTTCTTTTAATAGACACGGAAAGTTGTGTCCTCGTGAAAATTTGGTCATCTTGCGTGATTCATTCGATCATTTGCTATTGTTCTTTGTACCCAAAGCTTCCAAATATCGTTAATCCTCTGAGAGTAGAATTTTCCTTGCTTTCCAGGGAATAAAATTAAAATTAATTAGACATACTTGTAAATTCTTGCTGCACTTTGAAATTTGCGAAATTGTCAAGTTTGAGAAGGATGAATATTAGTATAATTTCTAGTATTAAATTATAATTATAAATATTATAAATATAATTATAATTATAATTAATATTATTATATTATAGTTATATTAAATAAATATAACTGTATTATAACTATATTAAATTACATAATTCTCTCATAGATATTCCTAATTTTATTTAATCTGTTTATCTAATTGGCTTAAAATTAAATTTCATTCGCACTCGTTTTTAATTTTTCCTTTCCCACGTAACATTATTTCTACGAACACTAATCTCTCCTTTTTATGCTGAAAATATTGCGAAGAAACTGGAAGCCTGGTCATTAATTTCATGTAATGGTACTTGTGTCGTATATATGTAAATTATGAATAATATAAAACTAATAGGATTTATTAAATGATATTGCAGTAATTTCTCTCCTTACTGTATAATATTGCTGCTTATTTCATGTAGAAAAGAGCGATGTTATTTATAGGATTTTAACAACGACATATTTTTAGTATACGTGGGCGTTGGTAACACTGTGGAATCGCACGCCGCGTTAATAATACCTTATTTTGCCGCTTATTCTATCCATTTGCATAATAATCGCCTTCCCTCGTCGTAGTCCCATAATAAATTCATAAATCAAGATAGAAACTCGCGAACGGTATGGATCCGATAAACAACGAAAGATTCGTTTCGCAGCGAAATTACGCAACATTTATCCGATCGTTATCTCTTGGTAAAATATCGAATCTTGATTGGAAAAAAGGAGAGAAAATATACAGGCATAAACGAGCTGGAGGAAAGGTGCTAACCGACCTGAACTTATGCTATAATAATATTACAGCATAGTTGGACGCCATTGCTGGGAGCAATTCGTATTTCATACTTTAATTTCTTGAATTATTCGATATTTGCGAATATCAGACTATAAAATTCGCAACGTTGAAGAATCATAAGGAAAATTGCAAGAATTTTATATTTAAAAATTCTTCTTATACGATTATTTTTAGAATACGATTATGCTGCCTTTCCTATTGTTTGGTAAACTTCATGAATATTTTCCATTGATTATCTGTGATCCGTAGGAATATCGGAATTGCATTAAATTTACGCTGATCTAATGTTACCTGGCATTTTAAAATGAACTGCGAAAACAAAGTATTTCATAATTCTTTCTATTTCTCACAAGAAAATGTTATAATATAAAATATCCAATAAAATTTTCAAATTGTGTTAAAAATTGGGAGAAATATAACTCTCAATATTTAAAAATTTATATCGTCGAATTATTTTTAAAATTCAACGATAAAATTCTGCTTTCTTTCTATTTCTCACCAGGAAATGTTATAATATAAAATATCACGAAATAAATGGGAGAAATATCAAGATAATTCTCAATATTTAAAAATTTGTATCGTGGAATTATATTAATAATTAAATAAAATAATTAAAAAAATAATTATTATTTTTAAAATTCAACAACTCTGCTCTATCTCTTCTTTGACAAGAATTTTATAATGTTTCTATGGAGACTTATATTTCACAAAAATGTTCATAAATTTTCCAAAAAATTTTCTATAAATAATTTTATTCCACTTTGCTGTGATTCCTTTCAAAAATTGGCTTTCAAAGTTGCCAAAGAGTGTAAACAAAAGGAGTAAAACAAAATTCTGCTATTCCTCCCATGCTTTATCGAGGGTCGTGAACTATTCTCAGCAATTATTCACAGTTAGGAATCTTACGAATTACTCGATTCTCCTCCATAATGAATCACGTAGATATTTGCAGATTTAGCACCCATTGAAATCTGCCATTCGTACATCGTTCGTACATGGAGGAAAGCGCAGTGGGCTGTGTTCCATCTGGGAAAATACTGTGCACGAGTGGGATGCACGTAATAGATATACGAAGTAGATCAAGCTTATTAAATGATGACCAACGATAAAGTTTAGGAGAATTGAGTTGAGAGAATTGAATTGAATAGGGAACGTTATAGAACTGGTTGTCGTGAGAAACGAACTTTGAGATTCACTTGAACTTGAGCAGCGTGTACGGAATACGTGGAGCAAGTTGCAGCCTTTGGCAGCCATAAGTTACATCCAAAGGAGCAAACCGTGGTCTCGATCCATTTTAGTTTCCCAACTCGCGCAGCCTCGAGTTTCATTTGAATATGAAAAACATATATGCGATGCACGGGACCTAGAAAACTGCAAGGTATGAAGCTGAGAAAATAAAATCAGGCTCGTGCCTCGCCTCTTTCTCGATCCTTCTTTCCTTTCGTCGTCTTCGTTCCGTGGAACCTGCAGACTTTTTGCAGTCAAGAGATTATGAAAGCTGCAATCGAGAAAACTAGCAGACTGAAATAAATCAGCGAGTTATCTCTCGTATAAAATCTTCGCAGCCACTCCTTTCCTTTGACATGAAAAGTAACGTGTCTCGAATCCCGTGTGCCAATTATCAGCTTCATTTTTCGAACCGGTGAAACAATTACCAGGGATCGTGTTCGCCAGTAATAAGAGTCGCTTATTAGAACAGCGAGTTTAAACAGGCGAGTTAATTATACTAATTAATCTTAATTTAATTTTCTTATTTTAGTGGTTACACATGCTTAGAAAAATTGCCTTGTGATTAGTATACGAATAGGGGACTCATTATAAAGGACTTATTATAAATAAGAGTCCCCAATAGAGGACTTATTATAAATGAATTAAATTTAATTTATATTTTATTTATATTTAATTTAAATTAAATTAAATTATAAATAAGAATATACAAGAAAAGAATATAAGGGAATACAAAATAAATGGTATACGGAGCACTGTACCACGAATAGCAATTACTTCATTGTCAACAAATTTAATAAATTATCTTGTATTAACTCTTTGCAGTCAATGTCCCCGCAGCGAGGACATTCGCAGGTCAAAAAATATAGAAAACTACAGAAAATTCGAGAAATTAAAAATTTTGTATTGTAGGATGGCGAAAACTGGTCTTGAGACACCGAAAATTTACGAAAGAACAAGAACACGATAACACAAATTCAAAACTCGTAAACTGATTTAACTTAGGAAAAGAACACCAAGCTAACGAAACGAAAACACACAAAGACGCACTCTTTTTAAGTCTCTTTCCAACACCAAGCGACTCACGCTTGTGCTGGTCACAATCGATTTCTAAGGATTCTGTTTTGGTTGTCAAGGACCATGCTCTTATGCTTTTCTTAACCTACGCTTCACTTTCCCGCAGGAGCCACGCAACTCAATTTTGTTAACTAAAATAACTTTTCCATTTGCTTCTAGAAAATATTGATCGGTTTACAATTTGTTTTTGTTAGCAATAGATTCGCAGTTTCTTTGGAAATGGTATCCTACAGTATTTTTACGTGTTATTAGTAGTATTAAACACAAATTAGTTTCAACAAATTCTACGCGTTTTAATCGTGTCCGAGGATCAACGTGCATTCTCGTAACTCCGTTTATTTTTATGCGCATCCTGTGAATTATCCTGTTCTTCGAAAAATATGTATACCCGCTTCGCAATGGGTAGAGACTCTCGTGAATATAACAGATGGATTAGGTGGACGCTTTTTATTCGGAACAGCCAGATCCTGTTGCAAAAATTTAGTATATTCCTTTTCAAGTGGCCCGTCTACTTTGCCAAGTGGAAGCAATTCCAAATGCAGCTTCTGCAAACGAAAACTGTTTTATACCTTTCGAAATGCCAACTATTTTATACGTCTCCACGTAGAATTTACTAACCTTTCCGAGTAGAGTGCTTACTTTTTTAAAATACAAACCACTTTGTACACTCTCGAACCAGATGAACTTTCCAAGCAAAACTTCTTCCCACGTGTAGTTAAATCTTCCTCAATCTACCCAATTGAACTGTCTAACGTTTCATCAAATAAGTCACGATATTCGTTAGATAATTTTCAAATTTCTAATATTAATCACCGTCGATTCTAAAAATTAAAAATTAGGAATACGATATTCGGTATTGAAAATTTAACACTAAACGTACCTGTATTTTACACAAACCTATTCTTACCATAGGGGGTAAAATGACACCTCGTGGTATATAAGGTATACAAAGAATTTTTCTCGGTAAAAAATAAGTTAAGAGAAAAACAGAAAGAAAATATAAGAATTTACAAAAAGTCAGATGAGAAAGAAATAACAAGGAATGTACGATTTCTAAAGTAAATTTTGAAAGGGGTCATTTGACCCCGTTTGGTACGTTTAGTGTTAAAATTTCAACAAATCTTAAACCCCAATTGTTAAGATTTTGTATAAAAAGAAATATATTCTTGGCTTATATGCAAAGATAAAATTATAATTTAACCCTTTGCACTCGACGATTTTTTGGTTAAAGAAGAGTAGGAGTTCGAAGATTTTCTGCCATAAAGCTGACAATATTTTTTGGAGCAGTAAATAAGAAATAGAAAATTATCTTAAATTTGACGTGTTAATTAATATCGATCTTCGAAATTTTATCAATGGCGACTGAAGAGTGCCTCTCGAGTGCAAAGGGTTAAATTATTCGTGTAATAGAATATATATTTTATTGTTCTTACGTTTCAAAAGTTATTACAACATCACGATACAGGGATTGAAAATCACCCTTTTCACCCTATATTAAAGACCATCGAATCAAGGTAACTGCGAATCTGTAACCTACATCAAAGGTTATCAGAGTCGACCTATATTCACCGTAAGGTCTGTATTTTCACGAATAAAGGGTGTATTTTTAGGAGGTATTGATCATTATACTTTAATTTACGGAATCGTAACTCCTTTGTGACCCTGATCACGTTTGCGTTTAGCAAAGGGGTGAGATGGCTCCGTATTGTCGCAAGCCATATCTCGGTTCGTGCGGATCGTAGTTCCGCCATTTTGGTGCTTGATTGATGGCCGTCCTAATGACTCCTCTTGCAAATCGTCGTGGAAATCGTCCATCCTAGCGACTCGCCGGGGAAAAGCAATATACAGTATTGTCACTGGCAGCCGGACGTAGCTTGTGTGCTGCACGGCTCTATCCTCACGTACCGGGTGTCCAAAATCGACGTTCCCATTCAATTTCGTGCAATTCTCGTTATTAAGGCATTTACTCAGAGGAGATTGGAATTTTCATTTATCCTGAGCTTTTATTTATGCATCTGCCAATTGAATTCTCTTTTTTCTGTTATAAACAGAAAAATTTAGTTAACCTCAAAATTGAGCTCGGAATTTTTATTATGGAATATGTCAAATAAATTGTTCAGGGAAAATTGGAGGCTTCGTGTTACTTACAATTCATTGAGATTTTTGAGATTCTCTTCGGATCTTAAATTAGTCTCGAAGAACGCTCTTCGTTGGGATATTTATTTTGAGAAAATTGGAATTCTTACTGCGCATTTTTATAATTCTTTTCGTCGGCGTTCGACAGCGCATGGAATTCGTTTTTAGTAGACTTCGTTTTAATTTCCAGGAACGTTCTTCGTTGTAACATTTATTTCGCGAAAATTCATTAGTATGTTCCTACATGGTACTTCCATTTCAGTTGAAGGTTGTTTTAATAAAAATCGTAATTAATGAAATTGCTGCAATTTACAGTCGACAGAAATTGTTATTTTCGTTGTTTGTATACCCTGTCGTTGCTCCATTTTATTTTTCGTCGATTATTAATTCCTGCATCGTATACAACGAAATGCGAATTGACTATTTGTAAATAACAATCCATTGCAATGTACATCTATATCTGATAACGATCCAGCATGAAGAATTGTTGTCAGTGTTCTTCATCTCCTGTGTAAATTAATTGTATATAATTAACCATCAGATTACACCTCGTAGGTTACAATTTTCTCAACTAATTCTGTCCAACATAATCTTACCTAAGCAAAGGTCTCACTCTCTGGTGTTAGCAGTTGTCTCACAGTCACTGAAGATCCATATGACCGTCAGTAGGGGGTCTTAGATGACTCCAGGAGTCCCCAACATCCGTGCAAGTCACCCTAATCCCAGAAAGCGTCTATTTTAACACGAGCAGCTTAACATCTCTCCTTAAAATACCTCCAATATACACCCTCCGACGCAGTGCTATCGGAGTTTCTCGGATTCCCATGGAGATGGGTCTAAAAGAAGCTTCCTTTTATTTTAAATCCCCAGCGGGATAGGGTAAACCCCGGCGTCCAAGTGGCTGGAAATAATTCCCAGATTGAATCGGTAGGAATGAAATTTAAACAAAGGACAAAATTGACCGTGATCGATCGTACGTGTTCGAAGGCGACGTTAAAAAGATCGAGCCCCCTTCCTCGTGGTATTATATTTAAACAGCTCCGATTCAACAGTGGCCTGATTCAATTTGGATCCTATAAATACTATTTCTTTGTACCCCATCGTTGTCTAAGTCACTGTCGCTGTTCTAGTTACCTTTAACCAGAAACAGCTGAAATTTTATAACAGGTACACGCTGAGCTCATCGGTGGCTCACAGCAGTGGTTCTCAACCCAAGTACGCGTATGCCTAGGAGTATATTGGTTTGAACGATACAGTACGTTTGTAGAAGCAGTTGATCGTAGTTGGTAGTATAAATTAAATTCAAATTCAAAGTTGATCAACATTTTCCCATTTCACTGCTTAGTATTGAGTATATTAAGCTACAAATTTCAGATAACTGTAATATCGACAGTTTCCATGATCGTTTTGATATTAATTAGGTTTGTGGCTTAATACGATGATTTATGTGTAAACTATAATATATCAATTTAGAGGACAACTTATTGGCAGAAATTGGCTGTCGAGTGATACGCAAAGGAAGTTGGGAACTACTGATTTATCTGATAGATAGCTCCACTCTTTTATAAATCGGAAACTCTTCATTGTGGTGACCGTAGCTGATGACTTTGAAGCTTGCTTGATGTGATGTGAATACTTGGCTATGAGAATGAATAAATAGTAATATCTTCGATCCTAGGACTCATCAATGGTTGATGATATTAGCTCGTTATGGGCATTCACTTGTTCCTTGATATCTTTGTTATGTGCTTGGTGAGTGACAAGTACTGATACCAAGAGATTACATAGTTACAGTTTGTGGAATGCAAATATGTAGATAATCATTCGTTATGGTGTGATGGAAGATCCAAAGTTTTATGTTTCTCATTGTATAATCCCATGAGATCTGCAATTTTTAAATTGGATTTAAAATTGTTTACTTTTTAATCATTTCATGGTCAATTGTTCAATTCTTTCAAGAATTTAAGTATCATTTTTGCTTTCCATTGTGTCAGGGATTTTTGCAAATGTCATAATATGGAGATTTTTCAAAATTCTGTACAAATCTCGTGTACAGTTAGGAATACATCGTTTCGTAGATTCTTATTTTCTGCAAAAATAGTTTCGAGCAAGCGATGTCCGACGCACAGAGAGGTGTCGTGTCGTGAATTAACGAACCCATGAATTTTTATGGCGTGTAAAACGGTTCGAAGCGCGGTTGCGGTTCCGTTGAAAGTTGTCAATGGACGACGTAGCGAATGGATGAAATAAATTTCGCGGTCGTGGTAACTGTACGGGTTAGAAACGTATGTGGCCAAGGCTCTGCTGGAACGTTTTAACGCCTAAGGCGGTCGCTATACACGGTGTCTCGTAAAGTACTTTATGTTTCAAGGTGGCAAGAGTCAAGCTAGCTCTGTGTAAGACCCAATGACTTAGAAATTCCATTTCTCTACAGCCACGTAGAAATAAAATTTCCAATCTGCTTCGTTAAAACAAATACCTCAGTTTCCAAAAAATTAGCCCTCTGTCTCTAACTTCTGGTGTCAAATTTGAAAAACCTATAAGAAATGAAAATTGATCAGTTTAATTTCTGAATTGCTCAGATTGCTCATAGGTATATAAGAATAGAGCATATTAATATTCCACGTATCAGCTTTTAAAAGTCGATTATAACTCAGCACTTTGCATTTGAGACATTGTTTACACACTATGAATTGACGCAATACTTTTTTCCGTCTTATGTAAAATAATAAAAAGTTGCCATTTTACTTCGCCGAGTTTCGAGTTACGTTAATATAGACGGAAAATAGAAAGAAGAAGATAAAGGACAAATGTTATCTTTACCGTCATTATATATGCAATATCTTGTTTATGCAATATTTCGTTACGAAATAAAATTACGCTCGATTGTACACAGCATGCGTCCATACAACGTGCAAGGAAAGTTAGCTGATCCCCGACTTTTTGAGCTGCATTATACACGGACGATTGTGTTACACGCACACGTAAGGTGTGAATAACACAATAACGCGCGGTGTGAAACGAGTTTAAAATGTTGCCGCGGTGTAAAAAAGAAATTCCCAACCGTGGGAAACAATTGGACGTTTCTGCGATCCCTTTGTTATATATGTTGAACTTGTAAATTGGAATATCGCGCCAGCGTTCGAAATATCTTTATAGATAATCACACGCGTGATATTGCACGTCGAATATTACTATAAACTGTTGCATCGAATTTAATTGCCGATTATACAGTGGCTGCATTTATGCGATATCTGTTTTGTAATAGCTATCGTTGAATTTTGATTTTCATTGCTTTCCTGGCTTTCCATGATGTACTGAAAGTGAAAACAATTTTAAATAAGGTTTAAGATTATCTCGAAGTTTCAGAATGTTCTATATTATGCATGATTTATGGTATACACACAACTTCATCAATATTAAAGTTGCGACAACGACATCTAGTGGCACGTGTAGGAAAGAGTAGGGAATCTGTTGCGCAAAACATCCTGAGTGTCCTGAAGTCGTTCTATATATTCAACGGTACAGTTCATGCTGATAGAAATCTCTCACAAGCTTATTTTTCTCTAAAGGAAGAAAACACGTTCTAAATTTCATATGTCTAAAATTACGCATTTTCCTACCTATCTTTCATTTGCATTAATAATAATAGTAAGATAAAAAGGTGTGTAATATTACTCGTAACGGTACTGCATTATTTCTAGAATTTATTCTCGGTATTCTTTAACCGTGTCATCCCTCCTACAGCCGAGTAACACAATTACAAGCCTCGAGGAAAAATTATTCATCCCTTTTGGGTCACAAGGACTTCATTATCATCGTGTACACAATCTGTACGTCGCTTAACATACAATACGTTCCTTTATATCCGTACCACGCACTCTAACCTCCTGTTATTAACGCGTTTCCTTTCCTTCTTCCCCCTTTCACTACGTTTCACTCTTTTTCCCCTCTTGCGTACGAGAAGAAATAGCTTATTACACCGGACGATTTGTGCCATTTCGTTGAACTTGCATTGCGAGCAGCTATAAACTTTGAAGAAAACGTTCCGACGGGATATATCTTTATCGAGACGTTTTACTCTATTGTTAAAACTTTTCCTACGTTCGTCGGTAGAGTGTGCTCGCGTCTCGTTCCCGGAGAAGTTTCGCAACTTCGTATTATAGGCCGTGTCTTTTTTTTTGCTCTCCAATAACCATTGGGTAGATGGTGGCCACATTGGGTAAGTTAGCAAACCGAGAAACTCCGATCGTAGCGAATGAGCAGTGCCATTGTTTAAAATAGTATCGTTTACGAATCCTTCGAGTCGAAAGAAAACAAAGGGATAAAACGATGAAAGTTGTATACGTGAACTTTAGAATTATTTAACGAATATTTGAACCATTTATTTACTAAAATTTTTATTTCATAACGTATTCGAATTATTTACCTATTCGTGAATTATTTATTCACCGTTCTAATGATTCGTTTGTTTATCCATCTTTTATCGTGCTTTATGTGCCTTACGCTATCCACCTGGTAATTTATTTGTCCTTAAATTATTTACGACTCGTTTATTTATTTCCGTGTCGCGTTAAATATCATCGAATGATTTACGTTCAAATAAATCATGCTTATGCAACTGTGGACTAAACAGCTGAAAACTGCTTGTAACTCCGCGGATATTAATAAGAATTTATTCAAATTTGTCAATTATTCCGTGCCGCTCGCTCAAGTTACCGACGGTAGGTTAATTATTTACCGTAATTATATAATCGCGTGAAACAACGTATGTATTCCACCAGAGAATGGGATAGAGGGAAAAAGTGAAGATCCCAATGATTGCGTAATTTCTCATCAAAAGGCCCATTCCGAGTGGGGCGACAAGCTCGTGTCGGAATTAAAAAAGAGAAAATTAATCGGACGCCGGGCAAAACACCGTCCAAAGGTCTCTGGGAGCGTTTACGGGAGCTCGAACGGCCGGTGGGAATTCTTTTTTAAAAATAAGTCGAGACTGAACGCTCGGCCGAAATATGCGGATAACCGACGCGAATAATTGCACTAGTGAAGGGGGAGGGGGGGCGATCGGCTAATTTTAACGCGGAAAATTTCAAAGCGTTCACGAAGTCCTGTCCCCCTTACACATTCATGCAAATCTTTTTTAAATGTCCCGATCGTTGCCGATGGAAATGTCCATGAGGGTGGGGACAACATTGACGTAAGAAGGAAGTGAAAATTAAGTCAATGCAACTTTCTCTTTTTTTTTTAGGTGCTTCTTGATATCTCGCACCAAAGTCATAAATTAAAATCTACTTTCTTTAGGAGAGAGCAATTTTAATCCTTTACAGAGGCGATTAATAAAATTAATAAAATTATAAAAATCCAATTAATGAAATTACAAAAATGAACGGCCAATATTAGATTCAAGATAGTATAATGATATGCAAGATATTAAAGTAAAAATAGTTTGATATGTTAATTTCATACATCTTCTCTCTTGTTGTTATACAAAATTAGTCGGTGTTTTCACAGAGTAGAAATAATTTTTGTCAAGTACAAAAAGGTAAAATTTGGAACACATTTTTAATTTTCTATTACCAAAATTGTCTTCTCATTTGATTTCAGAATCAATATCTGCTTGACTCTTTAAAAGTATTTGTATTTTTGGTTTCCTTTGTAAGATTTTGTATACGGATTTTTGTACCAAACAGGTTGTTTCCTTTCTCAACTGTGCCATATCAAAGCACCCCTTTTAGCCACTATGTGACATCAGAGAATCAGGAGATCAACAAAAATGGACTTATCGTGTTTCTCTGGCATGGTTCTTTGCTTAGTCTCGACTCTCGCTGAGGAAAAAAGGCGTTCGTCGCGACTCTGTTCCTAGAATCGTTCTCTCCGGGTCGTGGAACAGTTGTTTTCTATATTTCCACCACGTCTGTGTGTGGCAATAGCAAAAGCAAGATGGCCAACCGTGTGCTATACATCCGCGGCATAAACGGCCGGTGTCCAGGCAGAGAACAAAGAGAGTATCGTCGATGTCTGTGAGAACGACACCAATTGCCAGGCAGAACGGTGAGCAGAGAGGTATTCCAGACGAGGTACAAAGTAGATGGCCACGTAAGCGTCGCCATGGATCGTTAAACTGAAATCTGTTAGAGCAACCCCGTGCGACGCGCTCGGTTCAACGAACCAGTTTTATTTCCTTCGAGCTCACTCTCTCTCTCCCTCTCTCTCTCTCTCTCTCTCTCCATCTAAAAAAAAAGAAATTCGTTAATTTAAAAAAATTCAGAAATAACCGCGAATTTTGAATTTACTTGCATCGGTTCCAGATTCGTGGTGAATTTTTAATTCGATTTCATTGCCTTCGAACTCCCTTAAATCTCTAACGAAAAGACAAGTTTAATCTTAGATTTAATCTGAAATATTGGAAACGGCTTAAAGAGAAGCTCGTCTAACCTAGAAAAGTTTTGAAAGAAGCGCGAATTTTGAATTCGCTGGAATTAGTTGCTGGATCTTCGCGAAGCTTTAATTGGCTTCAATCTCTGTCGAGCTTCCTTTCCCGAATAGGGAGGTTTAATTTGAAATTTAATGCGAAATATTGGAAGAGACTAGAATTCGAATCGTTTCGGCTTGACTTTTAAACCTTCGTGAATTTTTAATTCGCTTCACTTGCCCTCGGGCTTCCTTTTTCCATGGAATGGATTTAATCTGTGATTTAGTGCGAAATATCAGAAGATACTTGAATTCAAATCGATCGAATTTAAGTGGCTTTAAGTGCTCATGTCTTTTTAATATCCTCTATTTCGGCCGTCGTCGAATTTCCATTTTAATTATTTTCTTCTGTCGAAATTTTGTCTGATTATCTTTGGAACTTAGCACGAGGTATTGCAAGGCAATCTAATTTTAATCCACTTACCTTCGTTTCGTGGGTCTTCGTGAATTTTTAATTCGACTGCATTTTAATCGAGCTTCCTTTTCTATCAAAATCCATTTATTCTGATTAAATATGGGATTTGGTATAAGATATTTGAAGAAACTCGAATTTGCATTCATTTGCGTTCATTTTTAGGTCTTGGTGAATTTTTACCTGGATTCCTCTTCCATTGCAAATCTGCCTTGATTAAATGCTAGATTTTGAATGAGATATTGGAAAAAACAAATTTAAATCCGGCTAAGTTCGCTTTTAGGTCTCCGTGAATTTTAATTCAATTTCGTTCCTTTCCAGCATCCATCTCCGTTGAAATTCATCTGCTTTGATTAAATTTGGAATTTTATATAAAATATTGGAAGGAACTGGAAGTTGAATGAAATTAGTTTCGTTATTAGACCTTTGTGAATTCTTTATATCCTTTTTTTTACCATCTAATATTGGAAACGGCTTAAAGAGAAGCTCGTCTAACCTAGAAAAGTTTTGAAAGAAGCGCGAATTTTGAATTCGCTGGAATTAGTTGCTGGATCTTCGCGAAGCTTTAATTGGCTTCAATCTCTGTCGAGCTTCCTTTCCCGAATAGGGAGGTTTAATTTGAAATTTAATGCGAAATATTGGAAGAGACTAGAATTCGAATCGTTTCGGCTTGACTTTTAAACCTTCGTGAATTTTTAATTCGCTTCACTTGCCCTCGGGCTTCCTTTTTCCATGGAATGGATTTAATCTGTGATTTAGTGCGAAATATCAGAAGATACTTGAATTCAAATCGATCGAATTTAAGTGGCTTTAAGTGCTCATGTCTTTTTAATATCCTCTATTTCGGCCGTCGTCGAATTTCCATTTTAATTATTTTCTTCTGTCGAAATTTTGTCTGATTATCTTTGGAACTTAGCACGAGGTATTGCAAGGCAATCTAATTTTAATCCACTTACCTTCGTTTCGTGGGTCTTCGTGAATTTTTAATTCGACTGCATTTTAATCGAGCTTCCTTTTCTATCAAAATCCATTTATTCTGATTAAATATGGGATTTGGTATAAGATATTTGAAGAAACTCGAATTTGCATTCATTTGCGTTCATTTTTAGGTCTTGGTGAATTTTTACCTGGATTCCTCTTCCATTGCAAATCTGCCTTGATTAAATGCTAGATTTTGAATGAGATATTGGAAAAAACAAATTTAAATCCGGCTAAGTTCGCTTTTAGGTCTCCGTGAATTTTAATTCAATTTCGTTCCTTTCCAGCATCCATCTCCGTTGAAATTCATCTGCTTTGATTAAATTTGGAATTTTATATAAAATATTGGAAGGAACTGGAAGTTGAATGAAATTAGTTTCGTTATTAGACCTTTGTGAATTCTTTATATCCTTTTTTTTACCATCATCCTGTAATTGGAATATAATATAATACGTTATAGGAGACTATAATGTAAACAGAGATTTTTCCATAGCTTTTTCCTTTTCCTTTTTTCTCATTTCTCACTTTAATGGACATTGATGGCGACATGCCTTCTTAATTATAATATAATTAAATATAATTAGAAGGGCATTTAAATTATTTCAAGCGCAATTATGATGCCTCTCGACACCGTGAGTTCTATATTTCTGCAACATTTAAATCATTGCACATCAGCCGATGGTTTTATGTAACCACTCAGTCAGTTGTGAAGCCTCCGACCACGGAGAAGCAGATTTACAAGTAAAAGTATAGAAACACGTCACCAGGTGTATCGTTAAAACCGGTTAACTCATTATGATTCATTACTTTAAGGAAAAATAAACAGTGCTTTTTTGGTATCGTGAAATTGCCATAAAATCACGAATATTTCTATAGTCAAATTTTTTGGCTTGCAAAATTAGGACAAGATTGAGAACCACTTGTCAAAAAGATCTTTCTCTAATTCTTAATTTTTAATATTTAATATTCAATATTTAATATTCATCAACGTTGATATACTTCAAATTTGATTTTTTGGCACAAAATTAATTTTATTTTCAAAAATACGTTTTGAGAATTCAATTATATCTCAATTTCGTTGAAATATCAAACAGTGTCAGTTTCAAAGCGTCGTTAACACATTTCTCTCTACAATGTTATAGCACTCGACACCGAGAATCATACTTATCAGACTGACGCTCGCGTAATCGATTAATGTATTACATCATCCAGTGATTAACAGTTGTGTATTAATATTCTCCAAAAAAGGCATAATTTTTTCTCTCGGTTTCATTAATTAGCTATAATGACATTCAAAAGTATATAAGTATAAGATCGATTTATATCGATATCCGACAATAAAAATCTATCGTGCATGGCTGTTAGAAATTTAGTCATATCAGATATTGTTTATGCGTTGTAAAATTTTTCGTCAATGTTTTAAATAGATTTCATCAAATTTTCACGTGTAATACATAAAGTTGCAGAATCTTCTGATTTATCTGCTCGTTTCGTACATATCGACTTTGCAGAGGTTCAAGTGGCATCTCAGCTAACCTCGCAAAAAGCAATTGCATTTATCAGAGAGTGCTGCAAGAATAAAACATATGAAATAAATCATTTCAACTCTCTTAGTAATTCTAGCGTTAAATACGATTATATATCATTATAATATATCATATAATCAGCGATAGAACTGGTACAGCTTTTCCAAGAATAACTTTGAAATAATCCAAACAATTGGCATGTCAACAAAACACATAAGAGGGACTCGTGCAGTGTATCAACTAACCTCGCGGAGTGTAATTGCGCCTGCCGAACAATGCTGCCACCAGTGGCCGGGCCACGAACTTCTTCTCTGCCTGTCTGCTACTATAGTCCAACGTGTTTTGCACTCAACTGTATTCCTACGCTTGGCATTATCGTAACGTCTTAACGGCGGATATCCACGTTCGTTTCCAAGAATTTTCACGCGTGATCTGTCAGAGGTTGGAAAAGAAGCAAAATCGCGAAAGATTTGTGCCAGTTGCACCTTGCACGTCCCTATTTCCTTCGCAGATGGATCACCTATATTTCACCGCGCAATATAAATCACATTACCGCGGGATCCGTTCACATTATTCACTGGTGGAGCGCGTTGCAGGCTGAATGCACAAGTTTCTGAAGTCTTTTTTTCCCGGAGTTTCGTGGAAAGCTCGTTCATCACGCGAGATTTCACGACCGGATCGAACAACGAATGTAGATTTTCCGTCGCTGGAAGGAGTCCCAAGAGTCTATCCACCGTTTATTTATCTGCTTTATACGATGAAAATGCGGTTTGTTTTCGGCTGGTTGTATATTTCAATCTGATCAAAATTTGGGAGCCCGGTGGGAAATATTTCGGAATTGCGTTTCGCGAAAGTTACGCGCAGTTGATTTTAAGGAAGATTGATATACCTTGACTAAATTACCCGTTTGAGATGTAGAGTCGCAGTAATTAGTGATCTAAATAATTTGATGCTCCGAAGCACCGAACTAACCTTTTTAGGTTATATTTACCAAGCAGATTTTTATTTTTAATTTCATACTCGAAATTCTTTTAATTTTCTTTTTTATATTTATGAAGTATTACATGGTATGACTATTAAACCATATACTAATTCCAAACCTACTTATTTCACGAAATAAGGAATTACTTTCGACTACGAATTAGAATATACCATAGCAAATATAGCAAATCCTTAAATAAAACTTCAAACAAATTCGTATTAAATACAAACAATTTCTATTTCACTACAAATAATTGGATTAACCTCTTCAAACAAAATATCAGAAAAATTCCAATTTACCGTTCTTTTTTGATAAAATAACACTGCAATTATTTAACACACTGTAGGTCCCTCTTCGAGAATTTTATTTATAACGATGCTACTCCATTAAGATAAAGACACGTTTAAAGAAGCTTTCCATGAATTAATCCCGCTGGCATGCGAATTTTCCCGGTTGAGATGTACCTGTGTCATCCACCGGCTGAAACTCATTACTCATTTCGGCTAGTATGTCTCTAATTGCAGCTACCTTAATTACTCACGGAGTCGTGGAACGCTGAGGCCCTGGGAAACGGGGACGTCATAAGACGCCACGCGTGTGTATAAACAATAAACGAATGGCAGAGCCCTCTGGCGTGCGAGGCTCTCGCCTCATTGAAAAATCCCCACGAAACGCGGGCTTCTACCCTGAAAGCTAGAGGAATTTTCGAATCGGGGACGGAAACAGTGGGTGTCGGCGTGTAGAATTATTATCTTGGTCCGAGGAAGGGGAATTGTACTTGGCAACAGATGGCGGTATTCACCCTTCAGGGTGGCATTTTATTTTACGAATGTTTATCCGTGGATGTAATTAAAATTAAGGCACCTCGGGAGTTCTCGTTAAACGCACAGTGCTTTAATCCACTGCGAAATTAAATCAAACTATATATGTAAGAAACAAAAATGGCGGTCAGTGCGAGTTAGTGTATTTAAAAAACAATAATCTTATTTTCCCCAGATCTAGTAATATGATAAACGTTATTAATAAAACTTAAAAAAAATTTAGAATTATAGGAATGACTTTAATTTCATGTAATATTAATTCCAAAAAGTTATTGATTATTTATTTCTCAATTTTTACTAGATTTTCAATTTTCATAGTAGACGTTCTTCGAAATGTCTCCATGATGAGTATACTCGTCAGCCATCTTTAAATAACGAATTAAAATTAACTGGTCTATAAGTTAGTCTAAATAAAATGTTCTAATTCTACTTTGAAGATTATAAAAGGCTATTTACAATCGGATCAAATTGCAAATCTGAGATCCAGGTACCGGATAATTACATAACCTAAAAACTGCATAGAGTCCCACCGCGTGCTTCCATTTTCTCCCGACGTGCGCGATATATCCACGTCATAAACAGACTCATAAGAAAACTCCTTCAGCGAAAAACTCCAATCTCCACCCTCATCCTCGATCTTCGCCAAAATTAAAGCCCTCTGTACCCAAATATTTCCAACAATGCTCACGGTGGAAAGCAGAATAATAAACCAGCACTCGGGAAAATAATCCCAGAGACAGCACACGCCGGCAGTCTCGAAAAGAACCACACGCATCGACGTGTGCCACCTCTCAAAAAACTGGAAGAAAAAGAGAAGCAGGGAAAAAGCGACAGAAAGAACGAGAGAAGTACCACTGAAGTAGCAAAGAGAAAATGAAGAAAACAGAGGGAGAAAGAGAGAGAGAGTACACCTTCATGACCTCTGGAAGATTCCTCTCCAAGTCTCCTTCGTCTTCCCTTTTCATCAGGCCACGTCTACCCTCTGGCTTTCATCTGGTACACTCATTTGCTCCCTACCCAGGGTCCACGAATTTTCGACGGTCTCCCGGTATCGAAAAGCCGGAAAATATTAATGGATACACCGTCAGGCTGTCGCTCATTGTCCGCCCCTCTCGAATCAATACCACGCCAACATTGCTGGCTGGCGTTGTGTTGTTCCCGTGGCACGAAACAGCCGGGCCTAGGCTATGGCTGGCTGGCTGGTTGGCTGTGGCTGGCTTCGAGGGAACCGTTGCCCAATAATCTTTCGACCAGGCCTGCTGGCCCTGGCTTCCGTGCATCGCACAGATGGTTTTCGACGTTATGAAACCGCCGGCCGTGGTCAGCAGAGCCTCGTTTTTGCTCCTTCCACCCAACTTCGACACTCTTTTGCCTAGTACGAGCCTGGAAAACTCGTCTTAGGGATCGCCACTCGGATGGCTGACGTTCTGCAACTACCGAACAGTTCCAATCACTGGTTTTGCTAATCACTGTCTATCTTTTATGCCTTTGACGATATCATTGGCACCTTTGTTACATAGGAAGGTAACTGTCCCTGTGTACAAACCCATTCCGATTACTTGGATCTTACGTGTCTTGGTACATATTGAAGATCGGTGGGCCCAATGTAAATTTTTCGAATTTCCACCATGTTCATTCCCTGTTGTTTTAATTTCGTGTTACATCAGTTTGGCATGATTTTGAATATACGTGTGTGCTTGTAAATATGAATTAAATATAATCGTAAATATGATATTTTTGAGGTTATATAGGTTATATAGGTTATATAGGTGAGAATGCGCCTTAACCTGCACTCCGTGTCATTTTACTTTTAATGTTAGCTTGTATAGTATACACTGGACAAGTGATACTTCATTTTCGTTAGTTCTTCTGCCAAATATAAAATATAATGTAGTATCTATCAGAAAACATATGTTAATCTTGTGCTTCGGGAGTTTTATTTAATAATTTTTCATAGAAATGCAGCGGAATTCTGATGTAATGGCGGCAACGCAGTTACAGGTTATCTCACAGTGTCGCCACAGTCGCGGCAATGGAGGGTAAAGGTTTAAGGGACTGGTCTTTGTAGATAGGAATATCGTCTATGAGGAATTGGATATTTTATTTCCCTTTTTTGTTCCCTTCTTTGTTTTTGCTCGGTTACAGGGAATTGGGGGATCTTTTTATCGGTGGAACGGGCTTTTTGGAGAGTCCGTACGTGGACGAGGATTGTTGGGTGTTTGGGAGAAATGGAGATGATTGGAGGATAGTGGAGTTTATTTATTGGCGAAACCGGGGATACGTTGGCGCGAGAGGTTATTGGATTATTAGGTTTTCGCAGGTTCGGGGGCCATTTTGTCGAAATTAGGTTCTAAAGTATTGTTTTTATCCCTGTCTCGACTTTTTGTTTTATTAGTTTCAGTCCAAGTAAATCTGTTAAAATTGAAATTAGCAAATAATCACAAAAATTAATCATGGATGCGCAAAATTCTTAAATCACGTTGTAATTCATATACAGGGTGTAATGAAAGGAAGGATCTACTCGTTGAAAGAAACGAAAAATTTTTAATCGATATAACATACATACATATAAATATTAATTTTATTTATCGATAGACGAATATTTATGCGTTTTTAGAACGAATAATTACAGAAATTTACGAAAGAATATGGAAAATGACAAATTGGGGTTTGCCTTAACAGAAATAAGAAACTTTTGAAGATAAAGAAATAAAGATAATCTAAGTAATAAAATTACTTTTTATTCTATACTCGACCTAGTAAGCGAAGATATTATGTCGAGTGTATCGTGGCATGTGTCCACAGAAGATTAAATTACGATAATAAGTGTATCGAGTATACGTGTTTTGAAAGAAAATTACGTTAGCGATACCTCTTCGGAAAATCCTGTCACCGCGTTTTAGAGTACTATGCGACAAAATGTCAGATGTACGCTATTTCCAAATTCCGCGATAGTGAGTCAGCCAGTATTAATCATCGAATTATTTGTATCCGATGATGTCACGATTTACAGAGCAGATAGCATCTTGGACAGGTGAAGCTACTTTCATGCGAATTCCTTCGTATCGGGGATTATAGAAACATCTGTTAATTTCCAATCAGGATTAACGAATCTCGAAAATTATCATGCAAATCCTCTCCGCGTTCTTGCATCGAGCAACAAGAACAATAAGACAGAAACGTATTATACAACGAATTTCCTGCGACTCCAGCTCGCCGAAGATCATCTTCCTCAGCGATCCTTGAACAGGAAATTGAACAGAAAGCCGGACAAAAGGGAGGGAAAAAGAATTCTCCATTTCGTTCCGACTGATTTTTCCCAGAGTTCGGTTAGCTTCAGTCACGAAATCGTAATCCGAGGCACAATAGACCGAGGAACACAGCTAGCAGGAAAACACTGTTCAGCGTCTAGTAAAATATTTACGATGTCGGTTTATTTAATGAAAGGGTGGGAGGGGGGGGGGCAGAAAATTGGCCAATTTGGCCTGAATTTGGTATTCTCGTAATAAAAGTGAACAGAAAGGATTACTCCTTGCCAAACATCTACGTTGTCGTGTTTTCCCATCGTACTCTGACACGATGTACCCTTAAAAGTTCCGATATTCGAGTATTTAATACTCTCTCGCCCTCCTTTTTTGTATAGGGGGTAAAAAATACGAAAGTATGAGTGAAAAGGGGTTAAAAAGGTTTTAAAAGGTTGGAAAAAAGGGAAAAATATTTTTCTTGCGAGTATTAGTTTTATACGTGTGAATGCGAATGAGGTTGAATAAGTGAGACTCATTTGCGATGATATAAATATAATGACGAATATAATATAAATATAATATATTAATTAGAATATAATAATGATGATATAAATATAATGATGTTTGGAAAAATGTTTAGAACAATGTGCCAGAATAAAACAGTTATGTGAAAATCGTTAAAGAGGAAACGTGGGTATGTAACGGTTAATAAGAGTGAGTGAGAAAGAGAGAGAGAGAGAGATAGAGAGAATTTTCTAGAAATTGTCGATCATTTATTTTTGTTTAAAATAGTTTTTTGCGAATTGTTTTCGTTATTTAAATATTTTTATCTACATATACTAATGTATTAACTGTTAGAAGATATTAGTGTCACTATAAGAACTCTCTACTGCTCTATTGTGCACCTGCATTTAGAATATTGCTCCACAGTTTGGACCCCGTATCATCGTAATCTTTGTCACATTCTTGAGAATGTCCAAGACACATTTCTTCGGTTAGCCACTCGCAAACTTGGCTCTCCCGTGTCTCGATTTTATCACGAATATACCTTAGTTTCAGACAGAGTTAATCTTTTGTCTCTTGAGGATCGCCGACTTATGTACGACCTTATGTTTGCGTATAAGGTAGTTAATGGCTTCATTAATTGTTGCCAAATTTTATGCACGTTTAATTTAGATTCATCCCTTGTGTGTTTAAAATACTGTCATTTTTTGAAATAGAAGCAGCACGAGTACCTTTAGGGTCACTACAACTGTTTCAAACAGAATTTTTATTAATATTAACCGTTGCTCCCAATTCTTAAATTTGTTCTGCTCACCTACTCATTTTAAGCATAGTATATTGTGTCTTTCATCGGCTAATAACAACTCTAGATGGGGGGGGGGCAGAAAATTGGCCAATTTGGCCTGAATTTGGTATTCTCGTAATAAAAGTGAACAGAAAGGATTACTCCTTGCCAAACATCTACGTTGTCGTGTTTTCCCATCGTACTCTGACACGATGTACCCTTAAAAGTTCCGATATTCGAGTATTTAATACTCTCTCGCCCTCCTTTTTTGTATAGGGGGTAAAAAATACGAAAGTATGAGTGAAAAGGGGTTAAAAAGGTTTTAAAAGGTTGGAAAAAAGGGAAAAATATTTTTCTTGCGAGTATTAGTTTTATACGTGTGAATGCGAATGAGGTTGAATAAGTGAGACTCATTTGCGATGATATAAATATAATGACGAATATAATATAAATATAATATATTAATTAGAATATAATAATGATGATATAAATATAATGATGTTTGGAAAAATGTTTAGAACAATGTGCCAGAATAAAACAGTTATGTGAAAATCGTTAAAGAGGAAACGTGGGTATGTAACGGTTAATAAGAGTGAGTGAGAAAGAGAGAGAGAGAGAGATAGAGAGAATTTTCTAGAAATTGTCGATCATTTATTTTTGTTTAAAATAGTTTTTTGCGAATTGTTTTCGTTATTTAAATATTTTTATCTACATATACTAATGTATTAACTGTTAGAAGATATTAGTGTCACTATAAGAACTCTCTACTGCTCTATTGTGCACCTGCATTTAGAATATTGCTCCACAGTTTGGACCCCGTATCATCGTAATCTTTGTCACATTCTTGAGAATGTCCAAGACACATTTCTTCGGTTAGCCACTCGCAAACTTGGCTCTCCCGTGTCTCGATTTTATCACGAATATACCTTAGTTTCAGACAGAGTTAATCTTTTGTCTCTTGAGGATCGCCGACTTATGTACGACCTTATGTTTGCGTATAAGGTAGTTAATGGCTTCATTAATTGTTGCCAAATTTTATGCACGTTTAATTTAGATTCATCCCTTGTGTGTTTAAAATACTGTCATTTTTTGAAATAGAAGCAGCACGAGTACCTTTAGGGTCACTACAACTGTTTCAAACAGAATTTTTATTAATATTAACCGTTGCTCCCAATTCTTAAATTTGTTCTGCTCACCTACTCATTTTAAGCATAGTATATTGTGTCTTTCATCGGCTAATAACAACTCTAGATGACTCTGTACTATATTATTATTTTTCTTGCTACCAAAGGGTTATTACCTTATTACATTTTTTAGGTTAGGTTATGGACCGTAGATGTTAACACACTGTGTTGTCAGAAAATGCGGTTCCTGGCGTATGTATTAGAGATTTGTATGCGTTACGCAATGTGTTAAGATAGATAAATAAATAAATATATAAATAGTGTCCATTTCTATGCACATTTCTCTGGAAGAAGAGAAAAGGATACATCGGGTACCCTGTTAGCAATTAGAGGTTAGGTTTTGAATTCGCTAGGGAAAATTCCCTAGATATCCGTAGATTTCGCTTCGCCTTTTAGCACGCACGGTTAAAGTACCTTTTTGCCCTCTTTATTTATTTGCCAGCGGGTCCCTTTGCGAAGCTTAGCCGGCCATAGTCACGAAATCGCAATCCAGACACACAATGACTTCACTGTAGCCGAGTGTCGGTTAGCTGCTTACGTGTTTCATCGCTGGCTATGTAGTCTCGGAAGGCTATTATGATAATAGTACTTTCATTACGAAAGGTCTTCATTATCTTACCGCGATTCGATCTACCCGGATCAATATCATTTCCCTCTTACATTTCATTAAACGCGTGTACCACGCACTCGCGATCTCTAGGCCTCCCTCTCTTTTCCTGTAATTCACCGTAATTTTCATGAAATACGTCATGGGCTACGGGTTCTCCCTTTTCTCCAATTTTCTCTCCTTTTCTTTCCACAGTGTACACACGCACACTCGCGCAATCCTAATATCAAAAACGCTTTTAACTCTTCTCCCCTTTTTCGTTATAATTTATGACAATTTTCGTGAAATATGTCATGGATTTGCCATTTTCCCTCGCTTTTTTATCATCTTTTATTCCATGTTGCACAAATTGTACACACATATGTGTGATTGTGATATGCACAACACTTTTAACCCCCTCTCCCCTTCCTTTTGCTATAATTTACCATAATTTTCGTGAAATATGTCATGGATTTGCGATTTTCTCTCGTTTTTTATTATTTTCGTTCTTTTCTCCAGAGTGCACACACACATGGATGCCAATTGTAATATCAAAAATGCTTTTAATTCTTCTTCTCCCCTTTGTTGTCCGATTTTCTTTGGATTTTTATTATCTTTTGTTCTTTTTCCAGAGTGTACACATATGAATGTGGTTGTGATGTGGAAAACACTTTTAACCCCCCTTCTACCTCTTTCTATAATTACTATAATTATTACTATAATTTACTATAATATTACTATAATTTTTATAAAATATTTCACAAATTTCCAATTTTCCCTTATTCCCATAATTTTTTAAATTTTCCCCTCCAAAATATATACATATACATGTAATTGTTTATAATGCAACAATTCCCTATAGCTTTCACGAAGTGCGTTATGGGTTTGCGATTTCCACCTATTTTCTCCCACTTTTTTCGAAGCATATACATCTTGGAAATTGTGCAATTGTTATATCGTTGCAATTGTCACTACATCAGAAATATACAAAACTTTCTCCCCCTTTCGCTCGAATTTGCCATAATTTGCACGGGACACGTGGCCAGTTTGTAATTTGCCTTTCTTCCTTCTTCTCGTTTAATTCTTTTTCCCAAGATATATACCCACACTCGTGTAATTGCGATGTCAAAAGCACTCGAAACCCCATGCTGCTTTACCATCCGGCCGTGGTTATGAGCCTGACTGTACTTTAACGTACTCGATTTTAGCTCGTATTTCAAAGGCAACTGGGAAACTCTTGGTCTTTTCGCTCTTTCGTTTTATCGACGCTTTCTTGTTGTGGATGTTAATATAAAACAGTCGATTGCAAGGAGTAAGTAAATCAAGCGAAACGTGATACGATATTAACGATAGAAATATACAACGGCTGTCGTAAATTCCGAGTTGAAGGGTAATCTGGTTATATCGCCGAGATAAAGAGCCACCTAGTATAAAGGACCACAGGTGTAGTGTGTATTTTATTTCGTATAATACCGTTTTATTAATTTCTTGACGTAGGATTAAAGCGAAAGAAACTTTCCACGTGAATAACGTTTAATTTTACTTCGCTCCGCATACACGGTGGCCAAAGTGATATTAATTCTTTCCACCAAGCTTTCTTACGTCCATATAAAAGCTCCACGCACACAGTGATCCAGAAATAAAACGAATCCGCAACATCTTAAAATGAAAATATCACTCGCGCGTATAAATATTCCGAACATAACCACAAAAGTTACTTATCGATACTGCCATCGACTTGTAACGTGTATTTAATGATAGTACACGTTGATAATCTTAATAACAGCGTTGATAAATGTCGATTATTAATTTTGCCGATATATTTCCAGTAATTTCGAAAATAAAGATTCGAAAACCGGTTATCTTGGCTAATTTAGTAATTTCCATGTTACCGGCCGAGACAGCAGAGACATCTAGCAGATACCATCGTTTCCGACAATTACTCGCCTCCATTTTGTAGACACTGCACGTCTAACGTCAGACCTACCAGGCTATAACATGTACCTAAACATAGAGCGCATAAATAACGATAAGTACATATAAATGAAGTGGCATGATGAAAGCAGTAAGGTATACATAACCTCGTTTCTCAGTAGCAACGTTGATTTTGCCAAAAGTAGCTATAAGATTCGAAAGTAGCCGTTTCCAATTGATTCGATGGTGCCAAGTTGTAAGTTCATGCACTAACTCGATTAACAATAAAATTCTGCTGCCTAAATGTAACGAATAGAGTATAGGCATAAAAGCAGTAAGGTATACATAACCTCGTTTCTCAGTAGCAACGTTGATTTTGCCAAAAGTAGCTATAAGATTCGAAAGTAGCCGTTTCCAATTGATTCGATGGCGCCCAGTGGTAAGTTCAGGCACTAACTCGATTAACGATAAAATTCTGCTGCTTAAATGTAACGAATAGAGTATAGGCATGATGGAGTCAGGCAAGCATCCGACACACGTTGATGCAAGGCTTGAAAATACACTCTTTGATAGGGTTTAAACAGTTGCCCAGTCACAGCCGCCTCATCTTGTTTCATCACGCACTAACGAATGTCTTAATGACTGGCATTCCGTTCTGGAAGAAATAAGAAACTGCGATTCCAGCGAATCGTCATGAGGAAAAGTTGAGGCATGCTGTTAAAATTAATCGCCCGGTGTAATGCTTCTCGAAATTGCTTCTAGCGTGTCGTAAGATGCCACGGATGTAATCAAGTTTAGGTCCTTTCGTGTCTCCATTAATCATTAGGCTTGTACCATTAGTTCATTAGGCTGTTCGAAATGGTGGGCCCGTTCGGGTGTTAGGATTCAGGCGAAAGAATTTGTGAATAGGCAGGTAAACCTAACACCGTACGGGCCAATAGCTGGAACAGTTAGCTGACAAATAGAGTTTGAAGGCTAGGCTACTTGAACACGATGGAACACAGGATTGGACTTTCTTCTCGTTTATTTTAATCGTTTCAGCACTCTCTGGGATAATAACAGCTTTTGAATGTTAATTACCGACGTTAATTAAAACGAAATTTTTTTTTTTTATCTGGCGTAATTTTTTTGACATGGAATATTATTTTTGTAATTTTTGTAATTTTTAGTAATAGGATATTATGTTGTCACGTTACCTAATTTTTGGGAATAGAGTTCTTTGTTTTTAATTTTTCTAATTTTAAGCAATTGGATACTATTTGGTCAGGCCCTAATTTCTTTATTTTTTGGGATGGAATATTATTTTTGTAATTTTTATAATTTTTAGTAATAGGATATTATGTTGTCACGTTACCTAATTTTTGGGAATAGAGTACTATGTTTTTAATTTTTCTAATTTTAAGCAATTGGAAACTATTTGGTCAGGCCCTGATTTCTTTATTTTTTGGGATGGAATATTATTTTTGTAATTTTTGTAATTTTCAGTAATAGGATAATAGACTAATTAATGGACTATAGTATTCTTCAAATATCGTTAAGGACTCCGTTGTATTATCTACAATTTCGAAATTACTCGACTATAGTAATTTTTAAGTATCATTCGACGACTTCTTGACGTTCCCATAATTTTTAAAGCCGATGTACCCGTCTCGTTCGGCTACAACACTAGAGCAACAGATTCCGTGAATGTGTCTAAATATAATAACACAGAGATGATTAAAATTAGAGTGGTGCGTGGAAAACAAATTGGCACATGTAATCTGTACTCCATCTCTCATAAAGTCGAACATAAATTTTGCCACAAGTGCAGTTATTGGTTTCCAGTGCTCGTAAAAGGACCCCGAAATCCATTATTTCGACGAATTCCGCATTTTCACCGATAACCTCTATTATTCGGGATATTGAAACCGTGTCGATCACATTGCAGTTACTTTCAGTGATTGGAATCACAATTTTCCAACTACCCAGAGTCTTCGGAAGACTTGTTATAATTTATCTTATCACGATTTATAATTTATCGTATTATAATTTATAATTTATCATGTTATAATTTATCACAATTTTCACGTTTCATTTTAACGTCACGAATTAGCCATTTTCCCTCTTTTTTCATTGTCTTTGACTTTCCTTTGCTATATTTTACTATAGTACTATAATTAACGTGAAATAGGTCATGGATTTGTAATTTTTCCGCCTTTTTTATTGTTTTTCATTCTATATTTTAAAGATTGTACACATATCCTTGTGATTGTGACATAGAAAGCACCTTTAACTCCCACCTCCTCTTTCTTTTGCTATAATTTACTATAATCTTTGTGAAATATATCACAAATTTCCGATATTCCTTCTTTTTTCATCGTCTTTCATTTTATATTTTCCAAATTGTACTCATATCTCTGTGATTGTGATATAGAAAATACCTTTAACTCCCACCTCCTCTTTCTTTTGCTATAATTTACTATAATCTTCATAAAATATTTCACAAATTTCGAATTTTCCTTCTTTTCTTATTATCTTTCATTTTATATTCTCTAGATTGTACACACATCCTTGTGATTGTGACATGGAAAACATTTTTCCCCTCACCTCTCCTTTCTTTTGCTATAATTTACTATAATCTTTGTGAAATATATCACAAATTTCCGATTTTCCTTCTTTTTTCATCGTCTTTCATTTTATATTTTCCAAATTGTACTCATATCTCTGTGATTGTGACATAGAAAACACCTTTAACTCCCGCCTTCCGTTTCTTTTACTATAATTTACTATAATCTTCATAAAATATATCACAAATTTCGAATTTTCCTTCTTTTCTTATTATCTTTCATTTTATATTTTCCAGATTATACACACATCCTTGTGATTGTGACATGGAAAACATTTTTACCCTCACCTCTCCTTTCTTTTGCTATAATTCACTATAATCTTTGTGAAATATATCACAAATTTCCGATTTTCTTTTTTTAATTATTTTTCTTTTCTTTTTTTTATTGTAATTGTGATATGGAAAGCACTTTTAACTCCCACCTCTCCTTTCTTTTGCTATAATTTACTATAATTTCCCCTTATTTTCCTAATGTTCTAAATTATTCCCTCCAAAATACGTACATATACGTACAATCGTTTACCATAAAACAGTTCCCTATAATTTTCACGAAGTGTGTTATGGGTTTGCTATTTTCCCCCCTGTTTTCTTTCACTATTTTCAAAGTACGTACCTTTTGCAATGATTCGGTATACATTCTCTCTCCCCTCTTCCCCCCTTCACCAGCCAACCAATTTTCTACATAGACTCGACCTCTCGGTTGAATTTTTAATCCCTGCCACGTTCATCGATCTATCATAAACAGCACAATACGTGAAACTGCTAAAGCCAGAAGGAAACAGTCTGTCAATGACCCAGATATCCAGCAAACGTAGCGTTCGAATTCCCAGTACGTCGACTCACCCAATCGATTCCTCTTCTTCCACCGGCACTGAATCCCGCTAATAAAAGATTCAAGAAATAAAATAAAAGCGTAATCCTACGGGAGGGAAAGGGAGGAAAATCCTGGGAGTGAAAGAAACTTCGGAATATTAATCCTCGCAATGATTAAAGCCGATCCCGCGTGTGCCATTTTGTAAAATCGACGTCGAGTAAGCATCATAGAAATGGAGAATTATTCCGGCGGTTAATAAAGGCGACAGTGTCGTCGTTGAGAGTTCCAGCTTTTACCTTGATTATCAAAATTCGTCGACACTCGTAATTATACGTCGTCGAAATTCGACTAGGAAGTAATATCGCGGAAGGAGATTTGAAATTTTAATTATCGAAGTGGATGGAAGTTTTTAATATTAATTCTATGTCCTCGAAACGGGGGTGAAGGGAAGTTTCAGATTTGAATTATCGTTGCGAGTAAAACAATTTTTGGTATGGAAATTAAGAATAAAAAATTCGAGATATAAATTTACAAAAATCACCGAAAAATTTTAATATCGATCTTATAACAATTCGAAAATGAATATATGAATATTCAGCGTAAAAATAAATATCGAATTTTAATTACCAAAACAGGTAAAAATTTGTTCAATATCGTTGAATAGTAAAGAAAATTGAAAAATAGGGTAATATTAAAAAAGGAAATTTTTAATTTCAATTCTAAAAATGAGGACAAATGAAGGAACATTTAGCATAAAAATAGATATCGAATTTTAATTATCAAAATAGGTAAAAATTTATTTAATATCGTTAAAAAGGAAAGAAAATGGAAAAATATGGTAATATCAGAAAAGGAAATTTTTAATTTCGATTCTAAAAATGGCTACAAATTCTGTACCATCGTAAAAATAAATTTCAAGACTTAATTATCGAAGTAGATAGAAATTTGTTGATATTACGAAAAGAAATTATCTGAAGATAAAGCTTTCAGTGCTTTTATGCGAATGATAAAGTACACCCAGATAGTTTGTTATGTATAGAATTTATTTTTATTTTATCCAGGTACACGCATGTTACGTATTTAGGAGAGCATATCTCCGGATTGTCGTATAATCCTTTAATAGGGCTGGAAACTGACACGAATACCGACGGTATTTACCACGATTATGCGTGTTACCGTGTGCACAAATTTCCAGCGGAAATTGTCCAAAACACCAGCGGAAATAATTCAGACTTCCGTTATAAATATAACACCCGGTATATATAGCTCGAACAGTCCTGAAATCCACGAGTTACCAAAAATTGCACGAGCTGTTCGGATTGAAACGAAAAAATTACACGGTATTAAAGAATCGAGTGGTTTTCGATGATCGATCAGCGATCGATAATTTCAAAAATTTCGGAAAATTACACGATATTCAAAGTAGCTTTCGATGGCCGTTTGATGATCGATAAATCTCGCAACATACGATTTTGCAAGAATTACACACCATTCGAGGTAGCTTTCGATGATCGATCAATGATCGATGAACCTTTCAACCTATAATTTTTCATAAATTACACGCCATTCGAAATTAGAATCTTTAAGATGATCGTCGAGTGATCGATAATTTTCTGATGTAAAAGTTCCGGAAAATTACATGCTATTCAAAGTAGCTTTGAAAATGATCGATCAGCGATCGACGAGTCACAAAATAACGCGATATTCAAAATTGCAACATTTTAGAAATTTTCAAAAAATTATGTGCTGCCTAAATTTTCAAATAATCGATTATCCACGAAATTTTCAAAATTTAAACGCCATTAAAAATTATGTTAATTCTTAAATGATCGATTTATCGAGCGATCGATAATTTCCCGGCATTGGAATGTTCAAAAATTAAACGCCATTGAAATTGAAATTAGTTTTCAAATAACCTAGCAATTTTCCAAAATTTTCTAAAATTGTATCACGTACGAAATTAGAGAAATTTTCGAACTATCGATCACCGATCGATAACATCCCAAGGTGCGAATTATCCTCTATTCAAAATCAGCGTAACTTTCGAATGATCAATATGATCAATGATCGACGATCTCTCGACATACAAATTTCCAAAAATGGCACGCCATTCAGAATTTCTCTGTGATTTTCAAACGGTCAATCAATGATCGATAATCATCTAACGTTGATACGTGCAAATTTCCAAAAATTATAAGCTATTCAAAATTCGAGTAGCTTTCGAATGATCGATAAATGATCCATAATCATCCAACGTAGATATATGCAAATTTCCAAAAATTATAAGCTATTCAAAATTCGAATAGCTTTCGAATGATCGATCAATGATCGATAATCTTGCGACATACAAATTTCCAAAAATTGCACGCCATTCAGAATCTCTCTGTGGTTTTCAAATGGTCGATCAATGATCGACAATCATCCAAAGTAGATACTCCCGAATCACTAAAAATTACAAGCTATTCAAAATTCAAGTAGCCTTCGAATGATCGATTAATGATCGATAATCATCCTACATTGATATATGCGAATTTCCAAAAATTACAGGCTATTCAAAATTCAAGTAACTTTCGAATGATCGATAAATGATCCATAATCATCCAACGTAGATACGCGTGAATCCCCAAAAATTATAGGCTATTCAAAATTCGAGTAGCTTTCAAGCGATCGATCAATGACCAATAACCGTGCTTTGTGGAATTTTCAGGGGCCTCCCGTGCGGCGTGCAACCCCCGGAACCGGTACCAGACCCCGATGGCGACAAATTGGCGACCATCGCTGCTCGCTTCAGCTACTTCCAAGAGAGAAAGAGCACGCTGACCACCGCGAAAGTCGATCTTCGTAGGAACATCAATCCACCGGCCAGGTACAAGAATGCACGGCCAACGGTCAGGCTCAGGCCGCGCCAGGTGCTCTGCAGCAAGTGTAGATCGATCTGCAACGTGCAGGAACAGCAACAGCCGCAGCAACAGCAGGTAATATCTCCCTGCTTTCTCAGGTCCATTGCAAGATCTGGGATATACAGGGTGTCTCTGAATAGGTGAGGAATGTTTCCTGTTCTGATTCAACCAATGAAGGAAGTTGGTATTATGAAACAGACGATTTTTACATAAGTATAATATTTTTATGTTTACATAAAATGTTCACAGACCAAGATGATTAACTCCACTCTTTGAATTTTTCAGAAATTTTTGGTGCCACATGATTGGTGCTTCACTGTGTACCTTAAGGATGAATTTTGTATATTTTGGTCTGTGGAGTTGGTTAATTTGGAAGTCAATGCATTCTAAATCACCTTGTATATGGGATATAGTAAATTCTATACTGAATTTTGTTGTAGGTGATTATTAGCTGCATAGGAGATGCTCAAAATGACTCATGCATTTTAATATGTGTATAAACATGTATGTGAAAATGTGTCGTTGATGGGACCCTTCCAATACTTTTTGGTGTTTTTTGAATTTGTTGAAAAGTTTGTTCAATATTATATTGGAATTTTTGGACCCCAAGGAGTGAATAAGCAGTACTATCTGTTCTAGAGTATTGTTATTTACAATATAAAACCTAGAATATCTCATAAACAAGGTGAAATGGGACATACATATATTTCAAATTTTTTCTTTGATTTTGGGATAATGAATCAATATGTAAAATATTTCTCAGTTACTTAGAGACACTCTATAGTTATAACACTTATTCCCTTTTTTGTACACTTTAATTATTATTATCACTGTATACTATATTTAAGTACACATTGTAGGTCAATGGTTCTAAAGTGAAAGAGCTGATGTTTGATAATTCATTGATTGGTAATGAGTGAACTTATATTGACAGTTTGTAGGAACTGTATTTTTCTAGTGTTGGTAAGACATGTATTGGGTTGTACAGATGCAAACATATCTGTACAGAGGGGTTAAAATTATATCCATTAGCCTGTTAACTAGGTTAGTTCTTAGTCAGAAGTGACCTCGAATACAGAATTAGAAGTTTATAAAAAAGTAATTACTTAATTTCAGTGAGGTCGATTTTAATTCCAGCAAATCTAAATATACCATAGAATTCTTTCAAATAAAATTGCCATGATCCCTCACATTCTCTTCTTTCTTTTTCACTTTATTCCAGAAGTTAATATATGTAATATATTACACTTCACTTGTCATGATCCCGCACATCTACATAAAAATCCTCTTCTTCAATCCTTATTCTTCTTTCTTTACTTCATTATAAAAATTAATAATACATGTACATATATAATAATATATTATATTTTACAAATTTGATATATAATATATCAATACAATCATACATTACAAATTACAAAATGTATCTACAGATTTTTCTACTCTTCTTCAGTTTATTTTATTATAAAAATCAACAATACATGCATATATATTAATATATTATATTTCCCAAATTTTATATATAATATATTAATACAACAATAGATCCCAAATTACAAAAGGTATCCAAAAATGTTTGTACATCAATCCTATACACCCTGCAAATACTAATAACAAATTGCAGATAGTACAATAAGTAGCAAAATGTAGAATCCCTGCTGTTTAATCCAAAGCAAGGCATAGGTGATAAACCATAGAATACATAGAAGTTCGTTAACGTTCATGGAGTTATGCAACGAAGTTTATTGTTATAATACCACCATGATAAAAACCGTCAAATATGACGTAGGTCGAGGAAAGTTTTCGGGCCTGTCGACGTGGCAAACTTGGCGTAGGATCTGAGAAAGGAGCGAGGCAAATTGGGTTGCAGGAAACTTGGTCGAACGAGAGCACGCCAGACTAAGGGAAGAAAGTCATACGATTTTGAACTAGCGGAAAAGTAGCTTAACGCGTTGTCTTGCGAGGCACGCTTACATTGTGCGAGCAGTTTGATTCTGGCATGGCAACTTGCCTCCCTAGTTCTCTTCCTGCTTCAACACAAAGTGTTCTAAATGGTACATTTAATACTGCCGTTTCCTCGCCTCTGTACACGTGCTGGCCTTAAGACACTTTTGCTGGCTCGGTGTCAGACCATGTAAATTGCGTTCGAGTATTTTATATCCTGATTCATATTTGGAATTTCACCAAAAACTTTCTAAATTTCGACACCTCGTCGATTGAAAGCTCTTACTATGGCTAGTTGCTTGTTCGCGGACGGCCATTTTCAGGAACTATATAAAATGGCGGATCCGGTCTTGTTCAATTAATTATTAATTTAACGTAATTTAATTAGACGTAATATTGACTTTAGTTGTAAATACTCAATTGGCGATCTAAATATTCAATATTGCTGTTTCTTTTGCATTTTTGTTTATTCATTTGTAGAATCTTAAATGCTTTGTGTTCTAACTTGTATTTGAAATTTTACCAAAAGTTTAGGAATTTTTCTATTTCGTTGTCTTCACAAAAGAGTGCCATTTTTTTCGGAAAATGATAAGAATGATTGATTATTTTCTTCTGAATAATGCTAATTCATTTGCTGAGCGATTGGTACTCTTTTTCAATTGTTTCAAATTCGTATCGATCAACTGACGTATTTTTAAGCGTTTTATGCTGTAATTCGGATTTGGAATTTTACCAGAAGTTTGCAGACTTCGACGTTTCGTTGATTAAAGTACTTTTACCACGAGGAACAGCTTGTTAGCGAAGTGCCATTTCTAGGAATTGATAGGGATGATAGATGATTTCTTTTCGGTCGTTACGTCTCTTTAGATCAATCGTGTTATTAATATACAGTTGATTATGGGAGTACATTTTGGATAATTAATTTCAAATAATTATTATTCTTTCGTAACAGGTTTCGAAATCGTCATTAATCAAACTGTGTATTTTCAAGTATTAATTCCATCGGAACATTCCGAATTTCGTTGACTAAAGTACTTTTGCCACGAGGAACAGCTTATTGGTAGCCATTTTCAGAAAATGATTGATCGTTCTCATCGAGTCGTTACGTCGTTTTACATTAATTATAGATGCACAGTCAATTGCAGAAATATTCATACTCCCTTAATTCCCTTTAGTTTCCAATCAATTATTATTCTTCTTCGATACAAATTTCAAAAAATATCTAAATCAAAGAGAAAAGAATCAAAGCACTTTCTATTACCTATGTACGATATTTTGTACAGAACATTAATTGACATGCATCGTTGCTACATTATTAAACGAAGTAAAATTTCGATTATCGAAATATCAATTATATTATCCATAGGGGTTAGATACAAACTATAAACTGATTATCAAATATAACCTATAAATACAAATATAAACTCCAACCGAAATTTTTGTAATTTTCAAGAAAACGTAAATACGAATTTAATATAAATTTAGGATACATGGAATATACATATTACAGTAAATTTTATAAAAGTTTCGAAAATTTGTTGCAACGCAGATTGCGAGAAATTGCAAATGGCTGACAGTCTCTTCTCAAGTATTAACCCTTTACACTCGAGAAGCGAGTCTCGGTCGCCATTTGCTATAACCTAACTATCGAAATATTGAAATATTATTATTCGTTTGAGAAAATATTTTTATTCGTTAGACACGTGTTTCTCCATCTTTATTTCAGTATTAGGAGTATGGGCGAGTTTCTAAAAATATAAGAAAAGCTTCGAGTTGTTGTTTGTTATCGTGAAAAAGATCTTCGAGTGCAAAGGGTTAATAAAAACTCTGGATGTTTCGATTCGATTAGGTCACGGGCCATGGATCCACTCGGAGGAGCGATCGTCGTTGCGGTCAGCAGCCGCAAAAAGCCTCGAGAATACTATTCTCCGAATGTCAGTCGGAGAACATCGCGGTGTCATCTCACGAAACGGCCAAGTCCTCGTCATCCGCAGCACTGAGCCCCGATTCATCGAAGCTTGGTCCGTCTCTCATCCCGAAAATCTCGAGACTTCAGCCGAACGAGATAAACAACGCTATGCAGGGAAATGGTCAGTATCCCTCGGACATGTGTCTCCTTTCCATCGAACAGTCCTTCAATCGAAGAAACACCCGCTGTACCCGTACAATTTTACGTTATATAAAGGTTTCGTTGAGTTATTGATTTTCTCTATAAGGTGTTTCATAACATGTGGTCTTAATCTTTTAGAAGCTTACCCTCGAAGAAGGTGATTAAAGTAAGTATCTTAGGCTTCGATAGTCGAATTACGTAAGGTCCATTTGCGAATAACAAGATTGCTCGTGAAATACATGCAGGGGTACTAATCTCTCTTGGTTCGTTATAATTAGCCTGTGAGTTGGACTTACAAATAGAATAAAGTGAAATACGAACTCCTGGATCGATAAGAAAAATCGAAATCAATTATTACTTCTTAGCACCAAGTCCAGTTTTAAATATTTAGTCTATTATATGAGACAAAGTACTGTATAACGAGACAGGGATTATCAGTGATTCGATGAGGAACTTTGAACAGATACGAAGAGTAAGAGATTTTAAGTGAAGGAATTTTAAAGAAATTTTTTAATGGTAATTGAAATTTCTGAGATCTCATTTTCTTCTTTTATTTGTTCTCCACAGAAAAGGCGAAGATCGGCCCATCGTACTGGAACAATAGAGCAGAGGAAGGTGATTCATCAGCGAACGCCATGGAGCCAACGGAAGAACGCATGGAATCAACGGATTGTGACAGCAATCCATCGATGGCGTACTGTGCCACGCCCAGAAGGCTTAGCAGCTCCTCGGTGGAGAGCGCAAAAATACCGGAGGAAGAGGAGAAGAAAACGTTCGCGGCCGCGGACTCGACAATGAGGCCAAGAACGGGTCGTGTGCCGCGAAAGAAACGATCGGTTGGATCTATGGAGGATTTATGGGACGAGACCGTGTTCGAGGACCCGACAAGAACAGCTAGGACTACACCGGTGATCAAGATCTCTTTCGGTACTCAGGGCGAAGGCACGGTTCTCAAGATACCCTCTAAGATCCAGGATCCGGAGTACGAGCAGGAAACCGATGACACTGAAGATGTTCAGACGGAAACGGAGAGGGATCCCTTGGAATTGCCAAGGAATTTTGACAACGATTACGACTTCCGCGAAGACGGGGAAGAAGATGGACAGGAGCAGGTAGATCCTCAGAAACAGGGTGTGAAGGATGCGAGTGCTAAGGCTGCAAAACGAGCGTTGAAGAAGGCCAAGAAGGAAGCCAGGAGAAAAATGCTAGGTGGAGTCTCACCAGCGAGATCCCCTTGCAATGGATCCCCACGGTAAATTGGTTTTGTTTATTCTCGTTCGTTTGTTCAGAGCATACTGAACTTTGAATTGATGATGATTCGTTGTTTCTTGTAGATATAATCCCTCATACGACACGTTGTCGTACCACCGACGCAAGCATAAAGTGAAACATAAAAAGAAGCACAAGGAGGACCGCAAGCACAAGAGCCAGCAGTCGCAGCATCAGCAGCCTTGCGTGGAATCTGGAAGTACTGAGAATCAACAGAACTGGAACGTCCTTCCAGGTAGCGAATCTTACACAGCCATAAAGGAGCAGTGCCTGAAGCAAAAACTATCCATATCTCTGAAGAGATTGAATACAAACGCTTATGCTAGATGTGATTATCCTGTGAGTAACTCTTCGTCGGGTTGCAAGAGTCCTGGTGCCAGCAGTGACGAATTGAGTGAACCAGAACCCGAGGTTGACGCTGGTGAAACTGCTCCAGACTTTCCGCCACAGTCTCATCCTCTGATGATGCGTCTTGCCGCAACACCTGTCGAACATTGTCTGACTGCTAATGGTAGAAGAATGGACGTCGGTGATGTGGTGTGGGGAAAGATTCACGGATTTCCTTGGTGGCCTGGAAAAGTATGTACTAATGTAATCATAGTAGAGATTAGTATTCATTTATTAGAATGTCTATTTTGTTTCATTTCTAGTACCATTGAATGGTGTATGAAGTTTAAATGGATGTTATACACTAGAATGTGTTTATTCTGTTCATCCAGGTTCTCAGCATCACAGTCTCTTGTAAAGAGGATGGCACATCGTCTGGGCCACAGGCGCACGTTGCCTGGTACGGTTCTTCGACGAGCTCTCTTATGTCCTGCGACCAGTTGAGTCCATTTTTGGAAACATTTAAGGTAAATGTCTGATTACTGATATACCTATTCGATTGAGGGAAGAAGCAACGATCACGTTATTTCCAATTTTAATTTCTAATGACTAAAAAGTGCAAGGTAGCATTCTAAGCAGTCTAATGACTCACAACGTCGTTTGGTATTTGTTTCAGACACGGTACAACAAGAAGAAAAGAGGCCCATATAAGGAGGCGATACGACAGGCACAGAACGAGGCCCGAAGTCAGATCACGCCTAACTCGACGAGCAGTGTGCTAAACGTGTGTAGTTCACCGCGTGAGGTCAACGTTCTCTCCTAAGGGAAGGTGCACAGCGCTCGACACCATTCCTTTAACTGCCGGGTATCCGTCGGTGGAGGTTAAGTCTAACGGCGGATCGAAATCGTCATGTAATATATAAAACAAATTTTTGTACATAATTGACCTTAGCATTAATGGAATAGCTCTTGATCGATGTTCTAATTCAGTTCAGTCGCGCCTGCTGTCGTCGTCCGCGTTAAATATGACTAAACCAACGGTGACACGCTGAATCAAGTTTACTGCCATCACTGGCGCGTTTCTTTTTAATCCTTAGCTTTTTTCGAGCGAACATTTAGCGCGTAAAAAGTATTTAGATAGGGTATAATCTCTAGAGATGACACGTCAGCTCTCGAGAAATAATTTCGTACTAAAAATATGACTTCTCTTTGATAGTTAGACACAGACACACGTACACGTTAAAAACTCACGGGTGTCGTCACTAATCATTTAGCGATACTCGTTTACTTAAATTCTTTATATAATGTATATATATATATATATACATATATACATATACGAGTATATATTTGTATTAACAATTTCATTGTGATTATTGTGTCGAGAACAAATGTAGTACAGACCCAGTGCGGGCAGTGAATCTTCGATACAGTCTGCAGACGTTTTTGAAATCGTTTACGACTCAATTCGTCGCTTCTTTATATAATTAACAAGTTTGAGAACATGGACAATACACCTTTGACAAGTGAATCAACTCACGATACATTAATTATCGTTTAGCGTGAAGAATCGCTGAATGTTTATGAAGCTTTAATCGAAAACACTAAGTTTTAAATTGCAAAATGAACAATTTCACATTTTACACCATTTGGTGTATATATTCTACTGATTTGGACACACTGTTTTGTTGTTTCAAGCAAACACGGGAAAGGAAAAGTTAAAAATATTTCATGATCAAGGACAATTTAATTTCCCATAGTATATCTCTTTTTTTTTTAATTTTTAGGTGTGCATAAAGGAACACTGCAGAAAAAATAATTAGCATACGCATATTGTATGAATTTTTTTATTTTTTGTATTAGAGATCTGCCAAAAAGTCTAATTCTAATCGCTTTACGTTAGTATTTCTACCTGCTACAAGTAATCATGCAAATTAAATTTCATTTTTTTTTTATCTTTCCAATTGGAAGAACGCTGTTGCGTGATTGAATGAATATTTTCATTTTACACATACTAGGAGAATAATCGACACGCGGAATTCTTTACAGCGTTTCGTACCTTGCTTTCTTTCTTATCTAAAAATGTCAAGTTGAGCGCGTGACAGTGAAATACAAACACAAAAATGAGGCTCGTGACAGGCAAAATACTTTTCTGCAGGCATTGAGTTTGATACATATAAAATAACAATATTTTTTTAATATCCACATATACAACTCAATGTATAGCAATAAAAATTAATCAGTCACACTGTTTAAAATAATTAGTATATAAGCACATAAAAAAATTTTTTGTTTTTAAATTATTAAGGCATCTTTGTACACTTAGTGACACATTTAAAATAAAAGTAGATTATCAAAGCAAGGCAAAGCTAGACAAAGTTCCCAACTAAATTTACAATTTCATTCAAAGTATTAGGTATATAACTCTTATCAATCATCTAAATTATATCCTTTACTCAACGATAAGACTTTTCTACTAAATTTTTCTTTGACTGTCTCAGTAGTCAGTTATGACTAAATGATACTTTGATACTTTATAAAAACTCCTGGAGGGAACAATTAAAAGTCATAAAGATAAAAAGAAAAGCAGGAGTCATTCTTCTTAGTATAGCTCTATTTAATTAATATTCAGATCATAACATGATAATTCATATTGATTGTGACAAATTATAATAATCTCAAATTCAGCATAATTGTTCTACTAAATTATAACGAATATCTAAATTATTAATCCATTGTTTAAATCATGCAAACATCTGTGAAGTTCTCATGAGCGACATAATTATTTAATTAAACGATCTGCTAATTATTTCAAGCAGTGTATACACGTTTCTATGTATACAAGCCGGCAATATAAAACATTGTGTCACACATAACACGGCCTCGCGTTTCATGGCTCATATTTTACAATCACGAGCTCAACTTCCTTCGCGAGTCTCGTTTACGCTTCGTGCCAACACTGCCAAGAATTAATCATCCCGTTTCGATTTTTTTTTTCCACTGATGCCCTTCTTCGTCGAGTATACAGTTTAACTGAGTTCCAAATGTCGAATGATTGACAAATCGATAAAAAATACCAATATATCCACAACATTAAATTTTATCTTGATGATAAAAAATGATAAAAGTGCATCTGTTTCTTGAAAATAAAGAAACAGTAAATTGTACGAATACGTCTCTCAGTCATTCGATGAACTTCGAGTTACATTCGAGTACAACAGTTCGTTGCAAATGTCTTCTTTTTTCTCCCTTTTTCTATCTCGTTTCTCATTTTCCATCGTCTCGAGGCTTCTTATCTTTTGAGGTTATGGTGTAGTTCGTCGTCATAGAATTAACCCTAAAGTACGAACGTTATTTAATGTTCTTTAAACATAAATGTTTACAAAATTTATAACTTACTAGTAATTTTTATTTTTGTTTTATAATATTGCAAAAATAGTTCTTTCTTTTTGAGTGATTAAATTAAAACATAATAGATTCAATTTTTGATTTCTTTTACTCCGAAATTTAAAGATTCATTTAATTAAATGTTAATATAATCAAAAACATTTTCCTATCACTATAATCGGTTGATGAAATCTTTCTTTATACAAAACTTACAAATGTTTGTGTTTTATGATTAATAATTAGGAATTGCTATGATTTTAATTAAATCGGAGCATGTATCAATATTTAACCGAGGAAGTTAGAGTTTTGATCGTGATTGGTACTTAAACGATTCGTTGACTTACGTTTTTCCTTCTTTACAATGAGGATCCATTACTGCCTCGAAACAAAATTTTCTTCTATTTTTAATTCTATTTGTCGCCTTAGTCACACTAGACGTTTCATGCTAATTATTTCCTATTTAACACGTTCACGCTCGCGTGTATATGCCAAAATATTTCTACATTTTTATATCTTTGCATTTATACTTGCATCTTCATTAATAACAAAAATCGAAATAATCTGAATATTAATTCTAAAAGACATCACTGAAAAGAAATATTTCCCAAGATTAAAAAGATGGAAATAAATTTCCACCTCATCAATTCCTAATACAAAAGTATTTCTCCATAAAGCATATTTCCAATAAATCTGAATGAAACGTCGAGCCCGCTTCATAGAAAACCACCGTAAGGATTCAAACTGCAAATTTCCGAGCTTTATTCAACCTTTTCGTCATTCGTCATTATTCAAATCTATATTTCTTTGAACAAACACGGAGACGAGAATAATAAAAAAACTTTCAATTTCATTCCAAGATATCCGTCACGAGAACACACGTGATCGAGTGGCAGGGAGTAAAATAACGTGGAAACGGGGATAATCACGCGACGAGGGCGTCGATATCGCTATATCGAATCGTTATTTCCAACGATATCAGCAATCACATGCAAGCCTCGGCCCGGTATTTGCTCTGCGCTTGAACAGAGATTTCCATCAAATCTCGACGCTGTCGCTGGCCAGACGCCGGATCTTCGTCATTTAAACTCCCCTTCTTCTTTCCATTTGAATCTCCCGCCTTTAGCTATCGTTGAATTTTCGAACGAGGATTAACTTCGAGACGAATTCTTTCGATAATGAAATATTGACGAACGATTTTCTGATATCTTTGTTTTCATAGATAGATTACCTACTACTTTGTGCGAAGCTACCTTGTGTGTTTAAAAAGATTTATTTGCAAAGAAGAAAATAGGAAAAAGGAAAAAATGACAATTAAATGTAAAAGGTCCACGATTTATTCGATGTAGTAGATTTTTGTTGATCAGTATAAAACCTTTTCTTTATAACCTCTTCATAACTTCGAAGCGAGATGATGGTGCTAGTTGAGAGTTCTTTTAAATTATTATTTAAAAGGATACCTTTTATTTTCGTATTCGAAATATTCGTTTATTTTTTTTCGTGACATGTCTAGTTACTTGATTAAGAGTATTAAAAATTGTTATTTCATTTTCCTTTTTTTTTTATCGAGTTCTGTCGGAATAATTAATATTTAATAATTAATTTTTTTCTTTTTTGTATGGGATAATTTAGTTGAATCAGAAAATTATTGGATTGTAACATATGGGACATTTCTTTTCAGTTGACATGAGGGTACGTCGTTTGGTTAAATGATTTTCTTAAACAAAGTGTTCATCGTTCGAAAAAATTTATGAATAATTTATACTCTATTTAGACAAATATTTGTATGTTTGAGAACATACGAATTCTATGAAATTTTCTTTATACACACATTTTTGATTAGGAAGTTTAAATTCCTATTAGAAGTTCGTTTAAAGAAGGAAGAATAAAATAGGACATTCTGTTTTCTCCATCAAAAGTGTCATCGAATATTATCCTTTAGTCAATCTCGAATTAGTTCTACTGATTACTTAGTTGGAACTTAAATACCATAATTGTCCGTACGTTGTTAATCCTTTAGCAGTAAATTACAAATGGTAACGAGTTGAATTTTGCTGTTTTACTAATCTATAGTACAATATTGTTCCTTAGTAAGTTAATATAAAAAGGAAAATATAATTAGCGAATTAACTCTAATATTTTGAGTATTATTCGTGTATAATATTCGAATAATTATTAATCACGTAGTATACCCCGAATAAACATTTCATATGTTACAACCCAATTGAAGAAAGGAAGAAGCGAGAAAAGAATTGCGATAGTTTTTCCTTAAGAGTGTCGACTAATTTCCATGTCGTCGATGATGAGAGAAAATAAGACGCGTGGAGAATACCTAGGGTCTGACCGCCATATTCATAGTTAATGGAGGGGCGCCTTAAGCCGAATGGCGCCCAGGACGAAGTCGTGCCGGAAGTAGCGTTCGTGTGCAAATAGATGCATGAAAAGATCCCAGACGTTGCAATGGTGTCTTTAACCCTCTATAACTGGCTCTTTCTTCGCTTGTGAGGGAAATAATTATCGTTTGGATGATAAAAACGAGAACTAACAATTGAAGACAGCGGAAAAGCATGATAAGTCACAGTTTTTGTTTTCTAGCAGAAACGCACCTTAACGTTCCTCAATTTTGGAATTATCTGTTTTTCCCATTCTCTTGAATATTTCAACGATATTTCGATACCACCAATCGCGATAAAATAATTATTTTTCGAAAGCTCTGAAAATATTTCCTTTTCAAATATATATACTAAAATATATCCTTTTAGGCATCAAGTATAGTGAAAACCAGGAGATCAAGAACAATGGACTTATCATAATTCATACTCGTGGTCTTCGATTATTAGAAATACAGAGGATGTTATTTATGAGTTACAGACACTTACATGTATAACCTCAAAAATTCCACGATGTTAATAGAGGGTTAATTTACACGAAGGATCGTTTCTACGAATAGAAACAAGCGGGGATGAAAAGGAAAGAGAAAAATGTTTACGTGTAGGTACACGATTAATGCGTTTGTGGAAATTAGCCTTTAAGTTGTTCATCGTGCTTGTTAACGGAGTTAAGATGGTACTTGCGCGCGCGAAGAGGAAGGATAACGAAAAGATAAAATGTAACGAGCGGATGGAAGCCAGAATAGATAGATAAATAATAGATGAATATAAAATATGTGTGAATGAATATGCGAATGAATGAAATGGATAGAGAAAGGAAAACAAAGCGAGAAACTATGATGTTTTTAAGTAACTGTGATTTTTTCAAATGTATATTATACATAAATATGACGAATTAATTTCTACGCATAATACAAACGACGAATGGTAACTATGATGACGATGATGTTTCGATGTCGCTTGCGTTCGTACGATTTGTCGTAGAACATTTTTTCGACTAACACATATCGGGGTAGAGAAGCGTTTAGCGGCGTTAATTAATCACCGCTGTTAATTAATCATTATCGATTTACCGTATTTCGATTCGTAATTAATTAATCGATCATTATCACTACGAATATTGGTATGCGCAAGTGGTGGTGCGTTGCCTAAAATGGAAAAAAAAAAGAAAATCTCTTCACACATTTATACATGCATACACTAACACACCGACACTTGCATATGGAGTTCGATTGTTAATTGCTTAATTGTATATCGTATAAGAGAGCCACGTGTCATCTATGTAATATCATTGTATTCAGTAACACACACATTACATATATACATACATGTACACGTACACACACGTACACATACGTACACGCATACGTAGATTTATTGTATATCTTTTTCGTCGTCTCTTGTCGAAAGAATCGCTGTTCGCCATTCTGCGAATTCCTCCTAACCTTACTTTTCCCACCTGTTCTTTTCTTTCCTATTTTCTATTCTCCTCGTTTACTTGCAATCGACCCTTCACGAACTGTTCCTAGAAAAAAAAAATGAAAAAAGAAAAAACAGAAAAAAAGAAAAAATGACGCCACTGTACCACGCTGAACCTATCGTTGAGCAGAACGAACTGCGTACACAGAGAGCGAAAACGAATCGTCAAGATTCCCGACGATTAATCTCCCCCTCGATTTCGGGCTAAGCGGTCGTTATTGTCCTCGCGATCCACCGAGCTTAGCCCTGGATTAGGTACTTAAATAATCGACAATAGAAAATAATGTTATCGCCGTTCAATCCTCGGAGCGTAAAAATAAAGTCTCTCTCGTTTGTTTTTCTATTTGTAACCGAGAACGAAAACGATGACTCGCGAGAAAACGATCTTTTCTCGATCGCTGATCGAGATAATACGAATGCAAGATGCCGTCGAGAGATTTCGTACATAACCTAACCCAGCTAAAACAGCTCGTATGTATATTCTAAAACTGATAAGAAGCTATTTTTTAAACTGCGATATTTTCAGAATTCTAAAAACTTTCTTGAATCTGCAGTAGAATATTAGAAAGAGGATTTGCTTGGAATTTTTCTACAATTCTGAGATTTTCCATGGATAAAGAATAAGACGGAGAGTTTCGCGCATTACCGAGGCTCCAAGAGTTGGACGACGACTAGGGACGTACTAATTGTCGCTATTGTTTTAAATAGCGCCAGCTTGATTTGCATATAGCCTAGTTGACCGTACAGCGAAACGATCAGTGCCCCATCCTCCGTTTTCCTCACGATTTTCCGCTGCTCGACGAAGGTGCGGCCCTGTCCTGAAAAAGAAGTGTTCATTTTTCGACGAAATCCACTATGTGGAACGAACCGCGTAACACGCATGCGTACAAGTGTATCTTCTAGACGTGCGCGCGCAGAGGCGAATGATGAGTTTTCGGGTTACCCGAAACGAAGTATGTTTCTAAACGATTAACACGATTAGTCGAGGGAAATAGATGCGTACAAGTACAAATAAATGAGCCTGAACGAATATTTCGATGAAGAAACAGTCCCGTTTTCCTTTTTATAACGAGAGACAGGATAAAATGGTTTCCTCGAAGAATTAATATTATAAAGGTGACTAGAAGTCTTTTTATGCTGTTTCGTTGCTGTGGTAACATAATAGCGAAATTTTTTTACCATGTAATTCGTTGTTTTCAGTCGGTGAACACGTATGGTTATAAAAATGGAATGGAAAGGAGTCGAATTTTCACAGATCTACTAAGTTGCAATTTTATAATTGGTCTAAGAGATGCATCTATCTTCCATGGTTCGTTTTGTTCGGAAGAAAGATCGAAAGTTTATTAAGTAATGTATTCAGAATGTCTGACTTGGAACTGAGTGGAATACTTTGTAATATCTTTCATCTCGTCGATACGAAGCGTATTAGGAAAGAGTTAAAATTACCGAAGGCTAATTATAAGTTCATTTCAAGATCATCTCGAGATAATGCATATACCTTCGTTAATGCAACCTTATAATTCACGAAAATTTCTTTTTTCTACTTTATTCACGATCTTAAGTTTAACCCACGGGAGTGGGGATTTAAAACGTACGAATTTCTAGCAGAGCATGTTTCGTTCGTATTGCATTTTACATGAAACCCGTTAAAGTGCAATAAGTGAAATGAAAATAAAGGAGAAGAGTATCGAAAATTCAGAAGCCTCTATTGTTGTGCTTTGAAACGTGATTACTTTCGCTTAAGTATTGTGTCATAGATAAAATTGGCTTTGGTACTCAAAATAATAAAAAGGAGATAATAACCGATATTCTGAACTCTATTCTTAATATATAAATTAAATACGAAATGAATATTTAATAAAAATTTTACGATATATCGAATATAGAATAATTATTGTGTACCAAAAAATTCGATTCCTTTTCTGTAGAAATTCCTCTACTCACTTACCCCTACTTTCAGTAACAAAACAATAAAGCAGCAAGGAAAATCTCCAAAAAGTACCCAGAATACTCGAATTCAATCGAACACCCTGCATACGACACGCAGAAGCCAAGATAAGATAAAACCGAAAAGAAAAATATACAGAAACGCGAATATCTCTTTTAGAAGCTCTAAGCAATCAGAAAGATTGCCTGAATCGATTCACAGATTCACATTCGCAGCTGCCAAACCTAGAACCTCTGGTCGTGACGTTAGGAAGTGACCAAACTGTGACGAGTCGTTGTACACCGCGTACTGGACCAGTATTTTTTTAAAATAAAAGCTAGAAAAACAATCTTCTTGCGATTCTGTGGAACGACCGATCACACTTACTCGCATACTCGCTAGACATTAAGCGAAAAAACACTAAAACAGAAAAAAAACAAAAAGGTAAAAAGAAGAACAAAGGAAAGAAGGAGAGAAAGAGATAGAGTGTGTTTGTTGAAACGAAAGAATGAGAGGATATAGTCGAATGAGAGAGAGAAAGGGAGAGATGACTGATGATCATTTCAACGGAGACTAGTTCCTCGTTGCTGCTGCTTTGTGCAGATTTGTAAAAGGAATGCACACACCCGTGATACGTACGATACACACTCAAACACGACACAGGCATGAAACACGAGCATCTACACCCCTCTTGACCCCTCCGTGTACACGAAGGTTTCAGTTTCATTCGCGAGCACGATAACGATCGATGGTCAGTCCGTTGCAGCCGAGATACATACATATGTCACTCGTAAGGAAGAAAAAGAAAAGAAAAAGAAAATATGAAAGAGGAAAGCCAAATGCTCGACACAGAGTCTTGTACATATTATTTTTTTTACTACTGAAGAACGAACATTCGATCGCTCCCTAGATAGGAACTCGTGTTTCTTCACGTTGAATTGAACGAGGCGACGCGAGCGCTCAATGGAACAAAGAGGACATTGTTCCACTTCCTTTTTTCTTACTACCTTTTCCCCCCTTTTCTTCCGTACTTTCTCCTCTTTGTTTTGTCTTTGAGTTACTCTTTTCCGCTCGGTTTCCCCTTTCTTCGTTTTTAATCCTTTTGTCCGCGATCGCGTTCGCCTTGTTCGATCCCCGCGGAGAAACGCGAGTGAAGCGACACGTAGCGGATCATAGCGTTCTTCACTATATGCTCGGGCACATGGATGCTCCTCGAAAACCTTCGCTTCGCTTTTTTAAATTCTACGAGATTCCACAGCAGGGAATGAAAAGATGAAAAAGAGAGAAAAGTCGCACGGGTGAGACGGATGGTTCCGAATAGAAATGTTCCACTCGCTGGTGATAGCGTCGATATTTTTTAAGAACGAACTGCTGTTAGAGAAAATAAAGCAATGGTTGGCAACTTAAGATAGTGTTGGTTCTTTGAGTCTCCATAAGAACTTCTTCTCATTTTCATCCTTTTCTTTATTATAGACCTAGAATAATGCAAAATTTTAGTATCTAGGATAATGTTTATTTAATATTTAAAATCAAGTTCCTTTTTATATTTTATTTAAAAAGAGTTTCAGTCTATAACGAATTAATGAAATTCTGTATATTCAAGGCAAATTAGTCGACAAATCTCATTGTATAAATTTAGAAATTAATCCTGGGTAAGAATTATTTATTGAAAAATAATTATTAAAGAAATTGTAAATATAAAACAGAGTTAATTAGCGAAGAACTTAAGGAACTACTTCACGTAGGCACAGTTACAGTTTGCAGCGACAACAGACCAGGAGCAACAATAAATCGCGCGCAGATAAGACTGTTCAAATAGTAGACACCTTTTCTGAAACAATATTTCACTTTTACAGAGCAGAAATCGATGCCTCCCCGTGCGTAGCGCGACTGGCGTAATCGCTATCATCAGTGTCATCATCGCATTATCTCTGAAAGCACAGGCTGCCTGCATTATCTGAGCACGTACCCGCCATCATCCTCTTAAACGTAAGGTAAAATCACGTTCAATTTATTTTATCGTTTCGCGTGATTCCCATTGAAATCCCATCACTTTTTCCGTAATCAAAAGAAACAGGAAAGGAAAAACGAAGGAAATGAGAAGAGTGGTCTTTCATCACTTAAATGGTCTCATATTCTTGAATATTCCCAGGTAAAGGACGTCCATCTTGAACATACATAAAAATATTAATTTCTTTGGTTATAATTCAATATACAATTGAAAAAATGTTATAAAAAATTGCCATTATAATAGTTATAAAAAAATCATCAATATTTTACAGTTACTATATCTTATACTAGTGAAATATTTAATTACTTTGTTATAGTAAATATTAAATATTCGAGCAAATAAAGAAAAAGGATTTTTTATTAATTTTATTATAAATTATTCTTTGTTTCACGGTTTATGATCTGCTCAAAAGTCAACGAATGGAAAAGTTTTTACTGGAATATTTTGTACAATTGATTACACGTGGTATTATGTAACGCGATTAGTTAGGACACCCTGTACAGGTTATGTACGGAGAAATTTGTGCACACGGTGACACGATAATCTCAGTAAATACCGTCAGAATTCGCGTCAGTTTCCACTACTATTAAAGGATTATACGACAATTTGAGGTTTTGCTCTCTAAATACGTAACATATGTATGTACATGTATAAGCGCGTGTTACTTAAAATAAAATTCACTTCTATTAATAACCAATTTCCTTATGATGCTTAATGCATTATATAATTCAAATAATAACGAACATTTTATCTTACTGTTTAATTTTAGAAAGTTTCATTTAATGATAGCGTTAGATAACCGTAATGAACTTTATTTTAAAGTTTCATAATACAAGATTCTTCAGGGACCCCATTAGTTTGTTACATCATCGGATGCATCATCTTTTCTCTGATAATAGAAAAGAAAAGAAAATATCCCCTGATTTCACTCTTCCTCCTGGTCTAGAACAAAACTCATAGAAATGTGTTATAGTTGAAAAGATATTGATTCAGAAGACGTGATTCAAGATAGTTGGAATTATTGACTCACGCAATTTTTCATAGTAGTAAATATTTAAAAAATGATTTTTTGTTAGTATTAAAAGTAAGAAAAAAAAATAAAACAGGGTTTTACGCAATTTGGATGTCATCTGAAAGGTCATTACAAGGTCGTCTACATTTTATTACATATTCACAAATTTGTTTTGACATTAGTTTAATTGACCTGTGACATTATATCTACGAAGTAACTTCGAATTGAAAATATGTATTTAGAGAAAAACAAATAGATAACGAAACGAATGTGAAATAATACGATACTTTACTCTGTTAATTTTAGGTTACGTTTAGGTTAATCGAAATAGTGAGGTTAAATCGAACATGAGAATAATAAAACGAAAATGAAATAATAAATTACTATGTTTTGTTAGATTTCAAAATACTAGCCTGCAACATGCATTTGCGCATGTGATAAATGAATGATCGAATGGTATTTCTTATTAATAAACAAGGCAATGAATTCGATCTACTGATAGGTAGCATCCAGCGTATTGACAAGCAATAAAAATGACTAACGTGCGAGGGTCTAGTATCGATGCCAATTAATTTCAGTCGAGTATCAAGAAGTGACTCAGCACTGATATTTTACTGTTTAAGGTCACCTTAAGGTTATATTGTCATATTATTTGTTGTTAAATTTGTTTCGATGTTGATATAGGTTACAGAAAAATATGGATGCCCTTGGAACGACATTCAAAACATCTGAAAGTCACATATAATCTTTTATAGTAATATTTCTCTCACTTTCAATACCAGTAAATAATAATTTGAATGTTCATTATATCTGAAATACCCTATACATTTCCATGTGTCCATGCTTTTACTCTTGTTTCATTTCCTTATCACTGTATTGTATTTCACTACCATTATTTTGTCATTACATTTCACTGCTATCATTTTTCATTATTATCATCATCACTGCATTCATAAATGCTATACTTTCAAAAATAAAACATCGGGAAACATTCATTGCTACTTTACACTGTTATTGTTTAATTAGCGTTATGATTAATTCTGACGTGACTAGAGTTTACGATGACCCCGATGCCATGTGGTGAACGTGTTAAACAAATTTATTTCATTCGTTCCTCTCATGATAATTCGCTTATGGAAGGATAAAAACTTTTATCGTCCTATTGGATGTGTCAATAAGCAGCACGGAACGTGCTACTCCCGAAATCTCGTGGCCACATACGGAAGTAGCAGATCGCGTCGGGAACGATGGTCACGCGCCACTTTGTCAACATTATCGGCCTGTTACGCGACTTTCGGAAGACAGAGGCGCCAAATATCGGTGGGGTAAGCACGTGCGTCATATTATCGCTACGAAAGAATAAAGCAATCGATGGCAGACATATACGTGTGGGTTTCGATTCGATGCTTTCGTGATCATTTCTTATCGCTGCATGTTCGGGGTACACGCGCGTTCGCAACACGTTTCACAATCAGTGGCATTGAGAACGGTCTTGTGACGAGATGTGAAACCGGCAATTATGTATATCGCGACGAAATCGAAGGAAAACGTGTATTCGAAATGTAACGTGTTCGAGAAAATGTATACGAAGCGTCCACTTCTGTTGCTTTCTAATCTACGGTTAACCTAATTGTTAGTCTCATCTAAAATATCGTGCAGCATTGGACAAACTGAAAGTGAAAAAGTGACATATCTTGAAAGTTTTTCTCCTTTAATCTTTAATATATATTTCATAGAAAAACAGGAAAGTGTTTTAAGAATCTTGAATTGACATTAAATTAATAAAGAAAATAAACATAGAATAAAATATTTTATATAAAAAGTCCAAATAACAATATTTTTAAATATCGAAAATTATAAAGTGAAAATATTAAACTAGTTAAATTCACACTTTCTCTTGGAAATACTGGTAATTAAATCGAGCAAGCGAATTCGATATATATTCGAATTTTTCATCGTACAGAACAGTTGCGTAAAATTGCAAAAATATAAAATTCTGTGAAAGTGTATCTAATATCTTATAGTTCGGTGTAAATATTTCCCTGTGATGAAGTTGAGAAAAGGAACTTTATCTCGATGACTGAAATTAGTGAAAGAAATTTCGTTGTTTGATACGTGACAAGAGGAACTGCTACGAGATCCGATTCGAGTGGCAAAATCGATCGATCTGCAGGCTACTCGAAGATATTTACAGAGTGAGTTATCAGTAGCATCTACCGGCGCTTCAATGCAACTCTTAGAGTTATCATTATTCATGCTCTGTTATTTCTACAGATTCAATTTTATGATAATTTTATTGAAGTTTGGATTCAATAAGAAATTTGTGAATAATTTATACTTCATTCTCATAGAGTATTGAATATTGAATACTCTATATTGAGTGAATATTGAACTGAAATATTTTAAGTAATTTTTGAATACCTAGAAACCTAACCTTTTAATAAAACATCGAAAGTAAAATATGCTATTGGTTGCTTTCTTCTCGATAATATTAAATTTTTTCCATCGTTATTTTTTTAATCACGACTAAATAAAATTTCTGTCATCTTTTTTAAAATTCCTTTCTCCCAGTCATATTATTATCATTTCTGAACACCGCTGTAGTTTGACTAGTGACATCTATATCGTTCATTATCAAATTATTATTTGACAATTATCAAACCGGGAATGTTGTTCCAGTGATATTACTTTTCGAAGAAATTGCACTTGATTGGAATTTAATCTAAAATACTTAAACGATGAATCACATTTCTTTGGAAAGGTAATATCTTCCGTTTCCAATTAACAATTTCTTATCTAACCTCGTATTAAAATAATTTCTCGTTTTCTTTTCGCCATCTTTACGAAGAATTTCTTACGCACACTCGACGAAATATTTTACGATATATCGAACGTATTCGTTAAATAAATATAATCGTTGGGTATTTTCCAGCTAATGTTCCCAGATGATAGAACTTGCCGATGGCCTCAATGCATAATCAGATAATTCGTAAAAGAAAAACAACACGTTACCCACCTCAACAAATAGGTTATTTTCTCGTATAATTTGAAAAGTTCGATAAAATGTTTAATGTATACTTGGATTATGTTACTTAATTAATACATCATGATTTTCTTTCAAGTTTCTGAAAACATACATGCAAATTCTGATATGTGCCAGTACTCGAAGCATGTTAACCGTACGTTCGGTTAATTTATTCAATTTATGCGCATACCGTCCATACCATTCACGCAAAGTTAACCAGACACTGAACTAATGCGGAGAAGCTGCCATTTCAGGCTAATTTCTAAAGCGTTCTTCGTGTCGAAACAATATTTGGAATTTATCTACAGATTATCAGGTATACTAATTACTGTTAATTACAAGGTATCTGCCGTGCATTAATGCAGAATTAAAATTTATTACCCACCGAGATGACACGTACGTGCACACTGTGAAATAACACTTAGGTTTATCTCTAGATCAGAATTTGTTGCCGATGCTAATTCGCATAACGAGAGAGAAAACGAAGGCTTTCTACACCATTCAAATTGCAAGAGTACGGTCTTCACGGACTATTCGAACGTATCGTAAAATGTCGCCGTCTACGTGTGTGTGTGAGCAAGCACTGGTAATATACAATCGCAATTTCAATCGAGAAACTGTTCAATCCCAATTGCAATAACTTTCGAGTATTAACGTTTTAGATATACAGCGGTAGCATTCATAAGAAAGAAATGATTCCCAAGTGCCATCTGAAAAGCATCCAGGAGCCAACCAAAGCCTACCAATCCATCACCAAAAGAAACAACCAGAAGATCTCATCTCCTACAACCAACACAAACAAACAATTACAGAAACTATATTCCCTGGAACAACGCTATCCACCATTGGAGACCATTACATTCTTCCACCCCCTTCCTGCGTCATCATTATGGGTCGCCGGAAATTCAGAAACATTCCTACCTCAAAAGACCATATTATTCTCAAGTAATTCTCGTACAATTCAAAGACTCTTCTATACATACCTCTGCGTCACAAAAGTAGGATATTGCAGAATATAATACACAATAACTATATAACAAATACCTTGCAATATTACTAAAAATCAGCAGAAAATCATGGACAAACCTACTCAAATTCTTTTGGATTTCAGTCTCAAGACAGAAGACAACGACCAGAAGATCGAAGAAAGTCCACTTTGGCCGCGAGTAACTCTCCAACTGGTCCGAGGGCTACGAGCAAGGAAGGGTTCAACCGTGGAAGTGCGCCTGTCCGGGGGCGGCGTCGGTTTCGAGGGGCGCAGCGGCGCCGGGACGCGGTAGTCGCGACGCGGACGCGACCCAGTGCTCGTGTTCACCGGTTGCGGACGGCGCGGAGGAACAGTGCCGGGAAGATGAGCCTGGAGCGCCGGGAAGTAAGTACTACAAGGAGCTGGGGCGGGGGTGCGGTGACGTGGCCACGCGTACCGTCCCCGATTCACCGTCCCGTGGGCGGTGGAGGACGATCGATCCGCCGTCGCCGCCACCGACACCGGGATGCTCCCATGGAAAAACACCGTCGGACTGCTCGCGTGTCTGGAAGCCTCGTGGACGCGAACCTCGCGAGCAGAGTCGCGTGTCTGCGTGCAGCGAGCTGGATGGGAGCGTTTGATCGAACGTCGAGGACGATGACTGAAGAGGGTGAATGTATGCGCGGCTCTGTACGAGGCTTTGTAGAGGGATATGGAAGTTCTGGCGAATGGTGGTTGCGATGATTGGATTGGGATGATGGAAGTCTGGTTGTTGTGTGCTTGATGATGGTGGAGTTCGGGGTCTTGGCTGAATGTAGGTCAGAAAGGTGGTGAAAGCCTGGGAAGAGCGAAGGGTAGGTTTGTAGCGTGGATGGATGGTGTTAGCTGGGTGGTTTTTGCGATTTTGGATTTTATATGCTCTCACTTTTTCGGGTGTTTGGGTGTATCGATTTCTTTTATTTTGATACCATGGGTTTTTGTTTGTTGGATATAGTTTGATAGGGTCTGATAGAGGATAGGGGTTTGTATGTGGGGTAACTGGTTCGTGGTGTAGGTGAATCGCCATTGGCTTTGTAATATCTGAAAATTGTCTTCTTGGTGTGGATTTAAATACGATTCACACGCTATTACAGGTGATCTCATGAAAGTAACGTGGAATATATGTTCGTTTGTGTATCATGTTTTTAAAAAGCTCTGATGTATTCCAGGTACTTCTTGTGTCATCGTCAGGCTCTCCACTTATCATTGGTAGTCTATACAGGATGAATCAAAAGAGAGGATTAGAATTTTAGATAGGTTTCTATGTGTCAGAATTGGAAGAGATGTATTTAATATCTGTTTGGAGATGTCATCTTTATCAACTCATTATCAAAAGAATGAATTTATGAAAAATTCATAATTCATTTTAAAAATATTACATTTTCTTTTGCCATAAGATAAAGTTGATGTAAGTTATTAATATAACTTTTTTCATTTTAGTTCATAGACTTCGCGTCAATCTTTTTTCCAACCCTTTTGACATATTCTGTACATTTGTTCAGCATTTAATCAACCACTCCCTCTTGCCAGAGTTCAATATTAATACTACTTTTTTCCTCTCGTTTTAACATAGAGCTCACGTGCAAACCTTTGATCAATTTTTTTGACACCTCCTCTGTTCCCCTGTGACAGGTAACCAATCATATTTTACTGCTATAATACAATACAAATATGGGATTTTAATATGATCCTTTCTACCATGTGACATATAGTCTTAAAATTACATTCTGTAAACTTCATCAATATCCAATAACTTATTTCCATTCTGCATGATACATTTAATCAAGAAACTTATTATTTAATTATTAACACTACCTTTTCCCTGTTTTAAGGTACAAAACCAACATTCAAAATTCTACCCAACGCTCATCGATACACCTCTCCAATCTCTTCTACCACTGATAACATTGATAATACCATATGCATGACAACCCCAAGTGATTTATATTGACCATGTCCAGGTCATCTAACTCATCACTCACGGATCTCTTCCTAAACGATCAAAAAATAACGAGTACGACGTTCCAAGTGATATCGACTCGATAAGCCAGCATCCCTACTAAAGCAACCACTGCTCTCCCACCCAGCTCGGATCCCCATTCACCAAACGAATTTCTCATTCCTCCGTCAACGTACCGTCTCTAGGAAGTAGAAGATATGTGGGTCACGAAGCAGACAGATCGAAAGGGAAGTAAAGCAGCCTCGGGAGAGGTCTTACCCGCGCCACTTTTAAAACACTTCGCGGTGGCCTCGCCGCGCTACTGTCCCCCGGTGTTTTTTGTCGCTCCCTCTTATTCCGTCGCACCACGCACGCTCCCACCCCTAACCTAACGCTCTCCATCTCTATTCCAGCCACTTGCAGCTGCGCAAAATCCTACGTGGAGCCGCGGAGCACACCCTCCTTGCAGCTGCAGTTGGCAATGCGATCGCGGTGGGTCGTGGACGCACCTCGGATGATCCTCTGCTCCCAACCAACAACCGACAACACGCTTCTCTCATCCACTTTCGACTGCTGATACACCGTAAATCGATTTAGCCACAGAGTCAGATCCTCAGAGACAGGCCCATCTTCGTCGAGGGATCGAATGATCCTAACGTGAATGATCAATCTCGATGGACCGACTCGAGGATCGTGCATAGACCAACGCCGCATATGCCAATGTTATCTCTGACAATGAACGTTGGTTCCGTACCAAAGGTCAGCTAGGAGTGGCTTTACCTGGCATTTAACTTTTATGACAGATCGCTCGGTTCTTTTGTTCCTCTGTTACACGAGATACGACACGCTCGCGTTGTCAGAGCGACGCGGTCGTTGACAGTAGGCGAGTGGATGGGTTCTGATGGGCTAGATAAAGGTGGAAATGAAGTGAAGACCGTGGAAATGGCACGTGTGGCGGACGCATTGACGAGTTGCGGAGGATTCTGATCTCGAGGATTCTGGTTCATGCATTGGAGTAGAAATCGTGTGCGTGGGCGTGTTAATGGAGTTGTCATTTTTTTTGGTGTATGTAGAGATACATTCTGCAGAGAAGTTTTCGAATCGTTTCCTCGTAGACGTATTTGCAGATGTATTTGTAGATGCATTTGTAGATGACGATGAGGCTAATCGAGTGTTTTTTTTCCTTTTTTTTTTGTTTTCAGACGAATTATGATACACGTGTCGTCGGAGAACACTCAACGATACGATCGTGTAAAGCGCAAGGGCGCAGCGTTTCTCTCGAACTTCTTTAAGTCGAAAAAGCTGACGTTAGGTATGAAGATCAACGAGGACGAAGAGATGGAACGTGCTCCGAAAGTCGAGACACCTGGTAAGTCCGAAGAATCCTATTTTCTCAGGTGACGAATGTTAGGTAGAGGCTTCTTCATTCTTGGCATAATAATCGCTCGAGAAATTGCTGATAAGATGTCTTGGCATGAAAGAATCAGGTATTCCATGGTGACTTAAAGTTATTAAATTAGGATATGTAAAACTTCATAACGATGTTATCAATTACTATGATAATAATCATAAATTAGAAATATCCCCGATTTCATAATTTTTTGATTACTCTACTAATTACTGTTATAATATTTATCATTTAGACGACAATTATGGCTCAGCAATCTTCCCAGCAATTTGGGATATCTTCAGTTCCTCAATTTTGTAATTACCACTGCAATATTCGTTACTTAAATATTAATCACCGTGTAATAACTTCTGCAGCAATTTAGAATATCTCTAATTCCGTAATATTCTAATTAATCCTGCAATTAATTATCACCGTGATATTGTCCTTTAATAATTTGCAGCCACGATTCAGAGCGTTCCCGATTCCGTCATTTGCCAATTAATCGAACCACCAATTAGAATATTCGCAAGCGAAAAGTGAGTGAAAAAAGATCATTACCGGATACTCGTCCGAAAGGGTGACGAAAATGAATATTTCTGCACGTTTCGACTTCCACGATGTACGGAATCGATATAAATTTCGTTGCTTAATTGCTTTCCCTCGAACTCGCTTGAAAAGCACTTTTTTCAGGTAGAGCCACGCGCGAGAAAAACTTTTGCACACAACGCGCCTAGTGCTCGTACACCCGCGCACACGTTGAAGAGGAACGCCTAAGAAAAGCTCGAAGAGAAGAGAAAATTTTTCTTTTTTTTTCTTTTTTATTTCAGAAGTGCTCGGTAATTAATCGAAGAATTTCCTGGAGAAGTAAATTATACGAAAATAAAGGAACAAAAGCGTGCGTTTATTTGTAATGGCGTAGATATAGAATGTAATCCAAGAATTCGATGTCACGTTCGCGTAAGCTTAGAATATCGATGTATTTCATTGAAAAATTGACTGTATTTTGTGTATCAACGCGATTACTATGAACACCTATTTTTTTTATTAATTTTTTCTATTTTTTGTTCTGTCATTTTTGGTTTAACAATCAGGTTCATAAAGGATCCTGATGGATTTGTTAAATAATTTAATGGACTATTTTATTCCCAGGTCCAATTAATAATAGTAATTTATGAACAGAATTTTCATTCCTCTGTGCACAGTTTCGTGCAACTTCTATATGATAATGAATTAGCAGCTCGAACATGGACGACAGAACTTTTCCAACGTGCATACGAACATCGAGCCGGTGATATCGACCAAACAATTACTTTTTATTTCTCCTATCTTTGTTATATAACCAGTGACACGAATTCTGGACTTTCGAAACAGGGAACAGTGTCTTTTATGCGGGTCTGGAAGAGATAGGGGATTAGATTTCTGAATTCTTCGAAAGGGGGCGATTAAATCGTGCGAAGTTTCGAAATTTCGTGGAAAATGGTTGAATTATTCAAAAATTCTGGGACCCTTTAAACATGTAAAAGCTTAAATACCTAAAATCGTGGAATTTTCTTAACGAGGAATAAATTATATGCACGATGATGAATTGCGGGAACTCTTCGAAAGGGGGTTTAAATTATAGAAGGTTTATGAGTTACTCGAAAGGGATTTAATTATTCAGAATTTCTGATCCCCCATAATGGGGATTCGATTATCCACTTGATATTAAGTTATACGAATCTTTATAGCCGAATTAGGTTATGTAAGATACCGGGATATCTCAAAACGGTATTAAGTTACGTAACATTTCTGAATCCTCTAAGTGAAAATCAGATTATCGAAAATTTAAGGGGGTATTGCGTTATCTAAACTATTGGAGTTCTCTGAAGGAAGATTAGATTATCAGAAATTACCAAATTTCGAATTTCCCAAATTTTACAAACGAAAGTGAAACCTTGAAAAATGATCGAAACTTTCAAAATTTCTCGAAAGTACGAATTAGATCGATTTATGAAATATTTCCAAATTTTTCGCATAGGCGTCGAATTACAAAAATTCTCCAATTCCTTTAAAATCCAATTAAATCGTTTATAATGTCCGCATTGGTCGCAGAAAATTTTCCAAATCCGATCTATACGTGTTTGCTGCGATGGCGAGCGATGTTGTGGCAAACAAAGTGACACTTAGTTGCAGTTTTCATTCGATAACAAGCGCGCGGAGGGATCCACGATAACGAGAATCAACACTCGTGGCCCAATTAACGATCGTCCGATAAACGTTGCATCGATTCCCTTGCATTTCATATGGTTTTCAGACCGATCCAGAAATACTCCCTGGCCTTTTTAAAGAACGAGGAGCCGTTAGTTCGGAAATGAAATTAATTTTAGTACGAGTACGAAGTTGCGGAATTGCACGGTACTCTCGAGTGGTCGACGATGGCGGGAGGGAAAATGGAGAGGAAAACTCGATAAAATCGAATGGTACACTGGCTACGTAGTCCACGTAATCGATTATCACGAAAACCAAGCCTCAGGTGGAAAAACATTCCGTGCTTGCTGCTTGTTTTGTTAGGAACCACACCCTGTCGTCCCTTTTTCGACGTATGTGCACAGGGAATGGACACACGTGCGTTTGTCCACTCCCTGGAAAAATATTTCAGAACTCACGATTGACTGTAAGATGGAGTATGATAGGATACACCTGATAAGCATTTCTAATATCTACAAATTTCGAATACTGTACTGCTGCAAAATAATCTGCATGGTGAAACGAGACATGTCCTCGTCGATATGTTGCATACCTTGATTATGGAGTAGATTGACTTAGGGTATTCCGAGATATAGATAAATTAAATTCGTAGTCATATATGTTGGAAATGGAAAATGAAATGGGAAGTAAAAATTGGCAGGTCTGTGTAAATTGGATGTATTTCATAAAAATTGGAACGATTAATAAAGAACGATTATGTGTGTTTCAGCGATCATCACGAACGCCTGCAGGCGCAGCGGTAGCGAAAACGACAACCAGGTATCGAGGATTCCGTCGACCTTGAGCGTGGCAGCCGTCGATGTCGTCGTCGCCTGTCAGCCATCACCGTCGCATTCCATTTTAACCTTGACACCTGGTAGAACACGAAACATCGATCAGGATATGGAGGCGCTTAGGCTAAGTCGACAGGATAATCCTTTCCTACAGGTTCGAATCGATAAGCCCCCTGTTCCTCGTTTACAAACGGGCGAAAGATAGAGATAGCGAAGAAGGAGAGAAAATACTGGAAGATGAAGCTAGTTTATCCTTGGAGATAAGATAAAATAGAGAAGACTTTGGAAGAATTAAATACGAGCGTCAGGAAGTTAGGAGATACTTGATTGTATTGGAAGAATGGTTCTTTTGGGTCGGATAATGATGACTTCCGGTTTTATGACTTATTAAAAATTAGATAATTGTGACTCAAAGGTAGTGAGAGAATTGTATGAGTCACAAATTATTTTTGGTTTTACTGTAATAAGGTTTAGGTAATTGTAGAATTTTGTTTGAGTAATTGTGATAGATTTTGATTAATTGAATGTGAAGTAATAGTAACAATGTAATGGGGAATTTTTTTATAGTACTAGCTTTATTGATTTTATTTAAAAATTCTTTTTTACTTCTAAATTAATAATTTATGTTTTCTATTTATTTATTTAATTTGTAAATAATCATAGACGTTTTACACAATTAATGTAGTTGAGAATGTGATTATGGTTAAATGAGTGATAGCAATAAGTGATAATTTTTATTTAGAGGGAACATTATGTAATAGAACACAATAGGCATTGATTTTGTAAGAACCAGAAGAATCGTTCGCTCATTCACCATTTGCAATCAGCTTTCATTATTTCATTAAGCGCCTTGCACGCTACAGCAACATAATTCATTCCTTTCTACAGTATACTTACCGCGCATAGTGACTCATAATTCCGTTCGAACAAGATTCACATATTCATTCAGCTGGAATTTTTATACCTTGTGTCAGAAATAGAAAAACTAGATGATACAGAGTTTATTAACAACTTATGAATATTTACTACTTTTCATCTACCATAGATTATCTAAAATTATGCTGTTTTCAAGATCTCTAGATGAGAAATAGCCTCGCGCTTGACCTGCGGATTTCTTTTTTAACCTCTTCATTAATGGGAGTGATTAATTATTAAGAATGACTCGATTCATTTACAAAGTAATACGTTTCATCTATTTTAAATCTATGATTTAATTTCGGAAATTCCAAGTATTGAAACATTAAACATTTTAATTCGATTCTTCCATATTTCTAATACTTTATTTTAAAATTCTCTTCTCCAGTATTTTCAATATTTAATTAATATTTTAACTGCTCACCAATACCTTAATACCTTAATACCTTTATAAATACATAGTAAAAGGTACATTCCATGAAAGCAATTCATCCAAAGATAAAGCTCATTAACCCATCCAATCTCCACGTACCACTTTCTTTCTATTTTTATCCAAAGAAAAAACCTATACCCTGTCCCAGTTTTCTATACCACTCTACCATCCATCAATCCTATTAATACTACACTTCAAATGCATTACTTCTAATAACCAACTATATTCATATTTCCACTAATAACAAATTTACAGAACATAGATATTAAATAGGGCTCAGACTGACTTTTAAGATTCTTTTCATATGCTATAACATTTCCAGGCACTTGGACAACTTTTTGAAACAGACAAACTTTATTATAGATAGTACCATAATGAAAGCTTCAAAAAACTGTATTTACTAATCAAAGGGCCCTTGGAATCTTTTCAAAACCAGAATAACTCATTGCTATTAATTCATCATAGCTTTTATATTACTGTTGCAATTATAATAAATGCACAAATTGCAATGAATTGAGCATTATAAAGCTGACAAACTTTATTATAGAAAGTACCATAATGAAAGCTTCAAAAGACTATCTACTAATCAAAGAGCCCTTGGAATCTTTTCAAAACCAGAATAACTCATTGCTGGTAATTCATCATAGCTCTTATATTACTGTTATAATTATAATAAATGCACAAATTGCAATGAATTGAGCATTGTAAAGCAGACAAACTGTATTATAGAAATTACCATAATGAAAGATTCAAAAGATTGTATCTACTAATCAAAGGGCCCTTGGAATCTTTTCAAAACCAGTATAACTCATTGCTAGTAAGTCATCATAGCTTTTATATTACTGTTATAATTATAATAATTGCATAAATTGCAAGAAATTGAGCTAACAATTCCCTCTATCCACAAAGTGAATTAAATTCACTGCCACAAAATGTATTCATAAAATGAAACATGCATAAATTCATACCCCTATGCTCGAACAGCAAAACGTCACATATGCACTGACTCACCCACATGTCCCCTTAACAACAAGCTCTCGACGAGCATAGATAACAGATAGCACTATTTCGTAGGATTCAACCAGTCGGTATCACCATTATGCCAAATCACACGAATAGAACCGTGACTCATGCCACTTTCCTGGTTTTCAAAATTCCCTTATCTATCTAACCAGTTATATCTCTGTCGACATGTATCACTCAACGATAAATTCTCTTTTCCAGGTGCTGGCTAGCCGGGAGAGCCTGGTCGAGTCCTTGGAAGAATCCGAATCAGATGACGCGATCCTGATGTCTCAGGTGAGCGATTTCCATCGTTCGTTCGCCTTTGTCTTCGTCCATAGGAGCGTGAAAGGAGCATCGATCGCCAGGCCAGGTTACATTATTAATGCTAGCGTGAACTTGATGCTAGCAGGGCGAACGACAGCGGGGAATAGGGGGTGAGAGACGATGAAGGGGAGAGGCGACTAGGCTAAAGGGTGACACGTCTTTTCTTCCTCTGTCGAGCGACCTTTCAAAATAGAATCGTGACCGTTTTGGCTCTGTCGAGGTTTGGACAAAAGACACTGGGCTCACAAGGGAATATTTTTAGTTGTCTGCCGCCAATGTCACCATTTTTAGGCCACTCTAGATATATCTGTTGTGAGAAAATATTTCAGAAGTCGTGATTGACTGTATAATCGAGTATTGGATACACCTGATAAGCATTTCTAATGTTTGTGAATTTTGAACACTGTTACTGTTGCAAAATAGTCTGCGTGGTGAAATGAGACATGTCCTCCTCGATATCTTGCATATCTTGCATATCTCTATGGATGATTTGGACAAAGGGAAATATTTTTAGTTGTCTGCAGCCAATGTCACGATTTTTAGGCCAGTCTAGATATATCTGGATAGTTGTATCAGCGATGAAGCTGTCCATCAGACAAACGATCCTTTGTGCTTTTCATATTTACCTAGTTCTGCGGATAGTTCATACCCTGTGAGGGTATTAGGTTGGTAAATTTTGAAGTATCTTCATCTTTGAGAAGGTTTCATGGTATTATCTTGTAAATTGGTGGAGTACAAGCACAGTGAATTTAATTTTGTTATTATAATTCTGTAGTAATTTAACAATTATGTATGGAGAATTCAAAGTTGCACAAATTTCTGCAGAAGTAGAATAAAGGTAGAGTAAAATAAAACTAATATATAGGATAGAATAAGGATGATAGAGAAATTTATGAATAGGATGATAAAGAAATTTTTCACTGCTGTTATGTATAGTATATGGAACATATAGTATCTATATTTTGGAACATATAAATTTTGTTACAAATGATCATGATTAAAATTGTGTATATATTATCATATAATAGTAATTTTCATTATTTTGTTATTTGGTATATTTGTAAGTTATCTGAATTAATTGTTGACTAGTGATTAACATTAACGTCAGAAATTTGCAAGTAGTTTGAAATGCGACATTTTTCACTGCAATGACGTAAAAGATTCCTTTATTTCGGTGTTTTCTACTTCAAAGATAATTAGGAGGCAGACAAGAATGCGTCAGCTGTTGCATAAGTGACACTTTTTTCATTTTTTTACGTGACTAGTGATATCGTATCAGAGGATACATTTTCCGAAAGCAGGTAGATTATACCAAGAAACCTGACGTGGTATCAGCAGTTACATAAGATTCTGAAGCACTATAGTGATCTCACGCACTATCTACACAAGTTAGTTGTGAAACTTTCAAGATTCTCCAAAAGAAAAGAAAAGTATCTAAATACCCAAGAATACTCTGGGTACAAATTTTGAAATATTAAAAAAAAAGATATTTATCTTTTTAAAAATAATAAAAAATATAAACAATTAAAAAGGTTTATTTAAAAATATTACTTGGGAAAAATGTAGCGTTGGTATTACACAAAAAATGATATTTTCCTGCAGTTTTACAAGTGATTTATTGATACATAACATTAACAGTATAAATACTAAGGAAGAAATTAAAACTATTTTATCAAAATGTTAATTATAGTGAATCACTTAGGACTAATGCTTTTACAATTCATTCCAAGGGTAATATTGCTGGAAAATAATACAAGGGGTCGATTTGCCGGTAGTAGAATCAGTAATTATCGATCATTCATAACAGTTGTCTGTTATAGAGGCTGGTACATTCATTCTATTAACCCTGAACTGACGATGCACGGTTACAATAGGCCTTGCTATACAATGTCTAGCACACGAGACTTTATGTACTCCACTTACATACTATTGTTAAACTTTGGACGAATTCCAGAATCTTCAATTGTCAAAAAGGGTGAAACCTTGAACACTTTTCATGGAGAAAGCAAGAACAAAAACATTTAATTGTTGAACAATATTTAATTATTAAAAATAACGTTAGTTAACAAAATTTCAAAAATTATTATGCAGAAAATATAAAGACAGAGGTGGACAATACTATTTTAAATTAAAAAAAAGAATGTCAAAATATGATATATAACAAAATTTAGATCTAATTAAACATTCAAGGCTAAAGAAACTCAATAGTAAATCTACACATAGGTCTCTTAGATTAGTAGTAACTAGGTACTTGGGTTGCTTATCAATAAAATTTATGGCCCTGTAATGGTAATGCCAGTGAATAAAAGTTTCTTGAAAAGATGAAGCTTTGATCAATTTTGGCAGGAACTAAGGACTTAGAAAATTATAAGTATAGTGAATTATGGAGATACAGAAATAATCTGAAACAAATTTTGATAAATAAAGTATATAGATTTTTACCAGTATAGAGTGATCAAATTACAAGAACTATATATAAATTGTTAATTTTATTAAAGTAATACACTACGAGGATAAAACATTAAAGCAAACAAAATATAAAAATCCAATTATAGATGATCCTGTTTTCAACAAGCGGATTAAGATTAAGGAAATACTACATACGGATTTATTGTACGTTAATTCTGAGAGCAACGTGTCACTAAGGCCAATTATATTACGGAGAGAATTATTTACAAACGAATAAACAGTTTCTAGAAACAATAGGATATACAAATTTAATGCTTTCATTTACATTTTCTTCCTAAAATTGGGAAAATAAAATCAGTATTAATATCTTTAAAATATAAACATTATTGATATATATAATATGCAAAATATGTACGAGATGTTTTAAGACTATAATTTAACGAAACACAGAGTGATATTTTTCGTCAAATAAAGTATTGTTCAAAGCTTTATCTTCCACTACTAAGCTTTGAAAGTACAACTTTCAGGCGCCTGGCATCGAGCAACCCGCCGTGCACGCGAGTGTAGAATACCACACTCTTTACACTTCACTTTCTATTTTATAATATTTTAGTTCCCACGAAGCATTTAGCGAATAATGGTACGATCCTAAGTACAACCATGAATCGATGCATCGAAGAATGAATAAAAAAATATCATTATTTTAGCGCGGAGACATTTATTTATGGCTGTAGGCTCACGCGACGTATTCGTCTTATTTTTATCCGCACAGGTTGATAAGGTCATTGGTACATCCCATGTGAATAAAATGTCTGCTCTTTTACAGGAACTGGGCGACACCGACCCCCTAACTTTAGCCCAAGTGCACGAGCACCTGGTGCGAAGTCCGCCGCCCGCATCATGGCCCCACACCACGACCTTCCATTTTCCCCATCAGAATCAGACCACGTCCGGGAAAAACGACGTGTTGGCGCACTATAAAAGCCCCTCGAAGGCGACATCGTGCCGTAGCAACGATCACGAGCTGTCCAGAAGCGAGCCATCCACGGATATCAGAGGTGCGAGTCCAAACGAATAGACATTGTATGTTACTTTAATGAAACGACGCTTTCTTCGTGCAGGCTATCACGTATACGGGTATATGCATATACGTGGATATGTACAACTGGTAGCTCTCTCTTTCTCTCTCTTTGTCTTTCTCTCTCTCAGTAGGAATCGTTTGCGTGCTTCAGGTGCATAAGTTATAGCAACGTAAGCTTGGTGCTTGTCCTTAACGCTGATCTGATGCTTTAATAAATATTAGTTTCTTATAATCAAGCGTCTCATCGTTGCTCGCCACATGACGTCAATGGGGATCACGTCTCGCTCTTGATTTTGTGGTTTCCCATCCTGTAAACATAGTAATCTAGTTTTAATTATTGCTGGAAAGTTGAGGTACAAAAAAGGGATTCAATGGCTGTTTAAAATTGAGTTTCTATCTTTTGAGTTATTAACTTAATAACTTTTATCTTGTTCTCCTTTTTTTAGCGTTATTAATAATTTATTAGATAATTCGTAGGTTGTTTGAAATTACTTTCCTAGATTTTGGATCAGTAATTCGAAACGCTCTCCTGTTCTCTGTCACTTTTGTTTTATTTACGAATTATTATTTGTAATTTTTATTAAACATTTATCAGATGGTTTACAGCGTTTTTATGGATTATCTCTCCTTTGGTAGTCTTAGTAAGTCCTTTTTCTGAAGTTATATCAATTTTTCAAGGAATTTTTTAGGTTATTCGTAAACACTTTCGAATTAGTCGTTTCTCCCTGAAATTATTAAATGAATAACTTGTTTATTATTTTCTCCTTCTATTTCCTTTTTTTATAAAATTATTTCTTTTGCATTTCGATGATTCCATGATGTTGCATAATTTTTTGACGTGATCTCCAAAATGACGATACATCAGTCTCTAAAATTTCATTTCATGTAATGTTAACTCCTTTCTTATCAAAATACCATTCATAAACTACTAACGATACTAATTTAACGCGTTGTATTCACTAATTTGTTTAAAAATACCTAATACCATCGAAGTTAAAAATACAAAGTCAAAGTACGAATCAGCCATCACGTATTCCAATTACACGAAATTATCGAGCCCCTTAATCAGCCTAAAATGTCCGCGGATCATCGATCAAAAATAGCGCATGGGTCGCCATATTTGAATTCTCAAAACGATACACTAACACGAGAAGTGCATTAAGCGGAACGGACAAAATCGGAGCCACTTAGAAATTGAAATAATTCGAGCAACTCATTAGAATTTCACAAAGACAGATCGATAGGTGGAGGCGTCAAGGCCGTCCCAAGGTCACTCTAAATAGATCCTTTCTAAATAGGACCTGCATCTTTTTTAACGCCAATAGGGTAGATATAAAAGTTCCCGCGCATAAATACCTTAAGCCCTACACACACGCGACGAGGCAGTCGCGTACGTACACGTACGGTTAATTACATTTCCCTTTTGCAGAAATCCTGCGATCGATGAATAAATTAAACGGTAATTACCGATAGTTCCTCTAACTAGCATTCTAGATCCATGCGAACAAGCATGGATCCTTGAGAATGCGGCTTAAAGAGCGCGGGTTCAGAGAACAATATGGCGGAGCAATATGGAAATCACGGAACGGACACGCTTCTTCGGCGCATTAGCGAATTCATGTATTCGCAGTGGACACTTATTTCGCGACCTTGATGCCCGCCACGCTCACAGACGTATAGACGCGATCGATTTCACCTTATTTTTAACCCGCATAAATTAACGATTCGTAGCACGGTGGGCGTGCCCTGACTTTCGATCGGCTCTTCATCGACTTTCCGTTCGCGGAAAATATTTACGTCCCTCTTCCCGAGATAGGCAGCTATCGACGTTAACTCTAATTAAATGGGAAATTACGAGGTTCCCGTTGTGATATGAGGCTTTATTTATACAGTTTGGTGAGTCCTCGATTTCACAAACAATAACATTACGATTCGATTTCCATCCCATTAACGCTTGAAATGTTTGCAGATAGTTGGGAATAATAATAGACCGATGGTTGTATTATATTGGAATTGAAATTGTACTAGGATTGGTACTGTAATAATGTCAGTGTAATGCTGATAATGCAGTGGTACTAATTAGTGGAATTAATGCTATAATACTATTGGAGATTGCGTTGGTACTATCAGTGTTATGTTGGTATTGGTGATACACTATTATTTGATATTACGTTGTATCATTGTTTAAATTGTGCTGCTATGTGCTGTAATATTTGCAAGAGTATTTCATCTCTTTAATATTACATTAATGACATTAGTATCGGTATTCAATAATTACATTTACTGTCTTATTGTTCAATATTGCATCAATCAGTTAATAATATAAATATAGGCAGTAAATATAAGATAATGTGAAATATAAATATTAAAAATTCAAGACAAAATAGACAAGATAAGAATTTATCGATATCTTTGTGACAGTACTGCGTGACGCAGGATTGTCGCTACTCCCTTTATTCTTTCTTGTTGCCTGATTTACTGCTAGTGCTGAAAACGCGCGTGACTGATCTAATCGCCTCCAACTTGTCGCATTGCGCGATTTTTTATATCGTCCGTTCGTGGTTCACATGCACGCACATAAAACATTGCATTTTTTATCTAGGGCAGTAACCCCAGCTTGCTTGCTACGCTTTAATGTTTCAGAAATGTTCAAGCAAGGGAGAGAATTAATTTGCAAGAATTAACAGAAAATAAACAGGCAAACATTTTTATTGGACAATTGTTAAATGCCATATTTCAATTTGAGAAGAAATATCACACGTAAAGAATTGATTAGCATAGAGATTATAAATTACTTTAACGCCTGTAGTCATAAGACCATTCATTACATAAAATAAAAGCAACAAAATTCAAAACTTGTGACGCAGCTTACAATGCATCAATGCATGTACAACTTGTTATGCAAAGTGTATGCGCTTGCACGTACGCAATTATCAGTGTAAGGTGCATGCAATTACACGTGTTACATTACAATTTAATTTATTTCCTTGCAATATATTTTATGTAACTTACAATTTTTACACTGTTTAAACGCGAAATAAAAATTTATCGGTATTTTGTTCTTTCTAAAATATTATACAATGTTTTGTAGAGGTTATGAACGGTTCAAAACACTATCAAATGTTGAACGAAATATAAAAATAACGAAACAAATATTGAATAACATCGTGTTGACAAAGACATTGCGTTTCTATTACAATTTTTCAGATCGCCACTCGCACACATTCTCATTGTTGCACCCAACGCCAATTCGTTCATTGTCAGACGTTCGGCGACTTCATAGATCAGCGGACGACAGCGTGCAACTGATGTCGAGTGAATAAGGCGTGAATGTGTTCCGGTCCGTGACCGGTCGAGATGGTTTCTCGCGTTCAGAATGCGAGGCGTGCTTTGTCGGTGCTAAAACGTCTGCGAGAGTTCCCGGATAGTTTCAGAGGAGTGTGTCCACGGTACAAGGACACGCGATAGCTTCTCGACAAGTTCATGTATGATCGACGTTCGCCGAAACGATCTCTCGAGTTGCAAACCTCGAGAGCGAAAGATTCTTCGACTGCTCGAAGAACCGTATCGAAGTTGACGCACATGTTGGTTTGATAACGAAGGGAGTTAGTGCGGAAATAATTTTGAACGTTGTGTATTTTGAAAGTTGTGAGTTGTGTTGACGGAGTATACACGAAGTAAGAAAGATTTGTAGGTTATCTCGTCGTTTCGATGCACGGGAACGGGTGGAATGTGTCGGAAGAAATGAAAATATTCCTATTGCAAATTGAAACACCAAGGTGAGAGCTGGAAAGTTATAAAAAATCATGAAGAAGCATATTAAATAGTTCTGTTCCTTTTGATATCTTGAATGCGAACCAATGTTCAAAGTGAAGTAAGAATATGCGTATGGTAAACGCACATGAGTGTTTAATAAGTAGTCAATGCATCACACCATTAAACACTCTGCACGCAATGTGCTTATGTTTAACAATTAAAAAGGTGAGCTTCATAACCTACGTCAAAGAAAGCATCTGTTTTCGTTGACATTTCACATGAAAGTCTAAAAGATACAGTACCTATTTCTCAAGGCACAAATGTTAAACCAAAAAATTTGTTCGAATCATTAAATCCTTTATAAAAATATATATTATTTTATATGTAAGGGTGCCGCTTTTCTTGTAAATTTCCTCACATATTTCAAAACGTTAGAAAAGTAAGAAAACTTACTGTGAAGTGAAATTTCATTACACTCGCTCACCGGTATTAGTAAGTTAAGCTGTTAATTATTAAACTAATATGACATTTAAAGATTAGGAAGATTATATGCTGCCAAAATATATAAATATTTTTCCCAATACGCAAAACTGTAGATGTTTAGATGTCAATTTACGAGAAGACATTTATATATAATAAAAAGCAATTTCTAAATTTTTATTCTGCATTTCCATTCAAATATAAAACGGTTGTTAGTATTTCTACATTTAGTGCTGACTAATTTACATTGTTTATTATAATTTGTTTGTAAATCGATGAGTGAGTGTAACTCGGAAAATTTTTATAATGAGCTTTGCTTTAATTATGGAACTGTAATCTGACGCATTTACCGACCGAGCCTAGCGTATTTGTTGTATAAGCGCGTGATACAATAATCGATCGCCACGTAATCATATATACAAAAAGGCCTATATTCGATAAAAAATGATTATCTCTATTGTCACTCAAATTAGAAATTAACGACGTTTCTGGTTTTTCCTTTAAGTAAAAATCATGTGCTCGTGTTTCAAGTCGATTCGTACATACAAATACGCGTGCTTGTTTCTAATGAGTTACAACCACGCAACTATGAGGGACAGTAATAAAGTGATATTTTATTTGTTGCAATAATTATGGTATATATAACGATTAATTAAGTTAAATGAAAATATAAAATACTGTCATTATGTTTTAGAACTTTTATCATCAGTATTTATTTTTAATTCATTATCCTATTTTTAACTTCTTCGATTTAAGGCATATTAAATTAAATTAGAAAAAGAAACATTCGAAAGAAAATTTGAATAATATATATTTAATAATCTACAAATGTTATGTAACATAACCTAATCTAGATATTGTTACTATTTATGATTATTTTTATAAATCTTGTTGCAACATTTAAATCAATGTATGTCTACACTTATAATGTTAAAAAGCGGCAACAGGTGTCACTTTGTAACTGTACCTCGTAAAATTCTAACCATTATCACATCTCGTAGATTGATACTCGTGACACGAAGTATCACACATAAACAGCATCACGTGTTTGTATCATAAATAAGTCTAAATTTTTAACGCAGTAATTTTGCAAAAAGTAACAATGGGATAGGGATATGGGATATTTATTTTGATTAAACGTACGATATTTAAGATGTCGGTGTATAATTTCATTGTAAATGAAATATCGTAAATTATATCATTATAATTTAAAAAAATAACTTATAATTACTGCGAAAGAACTTATTATACTGTCAACGACTCTACGAATTTTTTATAAACAAAATTAAGGATAGCATATTTCTATTTAAGATATTATTTTCCAAAAATCACTAAAGAGTAATATATTGTTATTATGTTGTATTGAATAATTTTTTTAACGATTGTTTTAACTGCATCGGAAAGAATTACTGAGCTTATATTGTTGCTGTTATTGTTATTAGTGTATATTTATTCTGCACATATTATTTTTTATTAGTAGCGCATATATTTTCGATGCTAGCGAACGAGGTGGCATGTAAATTTCTTTTAGCGCCATTTGTGTGAGCAAATATTTATTAACATATATGTGAAAAAATGCAATATGTTTCAAGATAAATATTATTTGTAGCGCTGACGATGCGCCAAATGTATAGGCCTGATCGTAAATAACAAACTAGAATAATCATAGATTAAGAACCTTTTTTTACGTGAAAAAGAATACCAAATGTACTTGTCGATATTTCAGACGTCTACGAAATTACTATCATTTAAAAATGATTCACTTTTAACGTCGGAAGTATTTTTTTTAAGATTACAATATCATTTCACATGTGCACAAATATTTAGCAGAATCTTGTCAAAACTACTTTCGGTTTTCAACGCACATAACCTATAGTTTCCATAACCGCAAAACTGAAATGACAGTCTGACTTTCGACGAACAACTCTATATTTTATGTTAATGGTCGTGATAATTTAAAGCAAAATACGTTCCATTAGAAAGCTATGGTGAAACCAGTTATTTCAGAAATTCGGAACTATGATTGCAGATCAGTGAATGATTAACGTCACAGTTGATGTAATTTTAGCAGGGTTTATACGAAACTTTCAAAATAGTAGTATGTAAGAAGAAAGAAAGGATCTAGAAAGTTATTGCAATTATTATTATAACTATAGTGTCCAATTGATTTGGCCATTGAGAATTGAGATTATTTCTATTGATATATGCGACATTAGATACACTGTACATGTGTAATAGAGGCTCTAGGCAGTTTCGCCTCTGACAAGAAGCCAAACAGTCAAAAATATGTAAAACTTAAAAAAAAAAAAAAAAAAAGAAAAAAACAGTAGAGAGACTTATATAATATAATCTAGTCGAATATAACATATATACTGAGGACTGTGTTGTCACTTTTATGCAAATATTAAATGAATACTTGTTCAGGTAATTATTCGAGTGTTGAATAATCAATGATGGTGAGGTTATGATGCGAATATTATTACAAAGCGGGCTGACGTTACTTTATCCGAAAGCGATGTTGAATGTTGCAATAAACTCTCGATTTTACGGATTTTTACCCAGATAGACGACAAACATAAACTATAAAGTTATGATCTTAAGTTATGAATTAAGATTGCTTCGATTCTTAAACATTTAATTATCGTTACTCTGATTAATCCTTAAAATCAAGGGTTTACTGTATTTATATAAAGCTTCATTCGCTTTGTTTTATTTATTAATTTAAAAAGCACTATTCATAAATATCTTGGAAATTGTACTCTCGCATCTTATAATTTGTTTAAAACTAAAGTACGGTTTTCATAAAACCAATTAAAAATAAATCTTAAATTATCAAAAAACTACTAAATGTGCGTTACTTGTTGATAAAAAGTAATAACTTTATTTTAATATGATTGTATAGTATTTATTTAAATTTTTTGCTGCTGTTGTCATTTGTTAATCAATTTGTCAAATTTTATGCTGTGCAAATAATTACCAAAATGAACCTTTGTTCGTTTGAATTTTTATCGAAATAAAAGTTTGATTCTTTATAAGTCAGCATTTAAATAAAATTTCCTAACTTTAAAAAAATATATCCCTAAATTTTGAATATATACTGTAAGAAATACACTTTCATTTATATAACCTAAAAATACATACAAATGTCCCCTGCAAATCTGCAACCGACTATAAAATGCAGAATTTTTTTTTACTATCTTTTTATTAATTATTTTATAAATTAGCGCAATAACTCCATAAATTATGGATACACAAATACGTAGTGAATTCTATTTTATTTTTTATATGTTCATTTTTATGTGCATGTGATACTATTTATCAAGTAAATAAATAAAAAAGTCATTTACGTTATATGCAATTTCTGAATTGACAAATTTTTTCGTAATTAATTTTTAAATTGCAATTAAGTAACATTGTGTAAAATAATTATCTGTGCGTGTATTCCTTAAAAAGTTTCAAAAATCAAATCTAGATATCAAATAAGTTAAGTATGAAATGTAAATTTAAAAATTCTCAGTTTACCAAATCATTTGCTTTTCCACGCACGACTGTTCGAATTATGCGCTAGAACAGTTTGCGACTAAGGGACATCTAGCGTAGAACTGAAAGGCACGTAAAGTAGGTAATCAACTTCATCGCTTATATTTTTGTATTGTAAATCTAGTTAAACGAGTCTTATTATAAGCAGTCGTATATGAACGGTGAATGAAATGACCAGGCGAGTGTACTGGAGGTATTAAACTATTGCTTGATATTCGACAATGTTTTCGTGAATTGAATCAGCACGAATGTAAACATTAATGCACTAACAAATATCGATTAACTGTATCGTGTAGTGACAAGAGTATTTTTAATTAAATTATAAAATGAAGGGTATTTTAATCTTTGATCATTTAAATGATGTTCTTTTTACGAAATGTAATAAAAAGTTTGTGAATCATATACAAAGATTGGCGAAAATTCAAGGTTTGATTTCTGAAAACAAGGTAGGTTTCTAATTGTTTTATAACATTTAAAGTAAAATATATGTATATATTCTTATAATAAGTTAAGCAATAATTAAAATACTGGAATATTATATTTTTAACATAAAACAAAAAGCATGTATTGTACTGTCCAAATGTCAAAAATATTTAAAAAAAAATATAAAAGTATACATTTTCATTAATTATACAATATTAATAAACATTATAACATTTATATATGTAAATATTAATTTATGTTTTAGCAAGATGCAGATAATGAAGATTCAAAATTAAATCCAAATGTCATAATGCAATTATTTTCACCTATTGTTACATCTCAACATGTAATGGCTTCTCAATTTGGAAATTCTTATACTTCAATGAGATGTCATGACGGCACAAATATGGTATTTGATGAATTTATGGGATACACTTTTATTTACATTTCTATGGATGAAGTAGAATTAATGAAAAGAACATTAGGGGTATGTGTAGCAATTGTAAGGCATGTTTGTGGACCAGATGTTGCAGTGTAAGTTAGAATACTGTTTACAAAATGTATTTCTAGAAAACTGTATAATATTACATTGTTTTAATTTCAGATTAAAATTAAACAAACAAAAAGTCTGTTTAGTGTCTTGTTTGTTAGATGCATGGATACATTTAAGAAATTGCGAGCAAAGTATGCTTACAGAATCAATAGAGCAACTATCAATAAACACAGACTTGGGTGTAGCAATATTAAAAGTACTACATGATGCTTGTGATAAATTAAAGGCACAATCTGAGTTTTCTAATGTACACATCTTAATATTAGTGGAACAAAAATTTCTTTCATTGTACTCTAGTAAAAATGCCCGTGACTTGTGTGCTTCTGATATATTACTAATGATGCTCCTATGTTGGGTAGTTAACCAGAAAAGAAAAGGGGATATCCAGTCTGAAGTGGATAGCAGTAATGATGATTATACTGACATTCTTTTACCTGAAAGTAGTTCTTCTAAAGAGGAGCAGATCACTTTTGGAGCGAAGCTTTCAAATCCTACCTCAGAAGATATTACAAATTTATTTAGTATGGTTTTTACTATCATAAGATGTTCACTAACTTCATTAAGTTATAAGTTAGTATTATACTCTGATATGTTACTTCATTATAGGAGGTTCAAGAGAATCTTCCATCAACGAAGGACTTTATTCCTTGATGGATGATGATTTATACAGTAATTTGATTTTACTCGGAACCGAGCATGATTACACTGCTAATGCAGTTCATATTTTTGAACTAGCAGATGGTATTAATCTTATCATGATAGTAGAAGTAACTAATCTCGCTACATCATCAGGATTATATGATAGTTTTCATTATTTAAATATCATAAATGGTTTACAACTTCAAAGAGATATCGACGAACTACGGCCGGCATTTGAAAACTTTGACTTGGCAATGAAGAAAGCATTAGACGGAATTAAAAAAAATAGAGCTAACGTTAGTAACGATGTTGATATGTGCCAGAGAAGATTACAAACAAAGTGGGAATTTGTTCGAAAAAAGTATATGGATTTATTAAAATCCAGAGATCCAGAATCAATTCTTCAAATCGAGTCAAATACATCTGGATTCACAGATAATTTAAAAGAGTTATATCGATTAACGTGTTTCGATAAAAATTTTTTAAAACAAGGCGTTGATGTACTTACAACGGTAGGAAAACTTGTTCGTCAAAAGCTGAATGACTTTAGCGATTTTCTTAAAGTAAAAGCATTGAAGAACTTTACTCTTGGATCATATCCTTTCTTAATTACATATATCTATATCTATATATATATATTCGTGATTTTTTTTTTTCTATTTTTTCTAATAAATTACATAAGAAAATATAGCTCCTTAATGCCATATAATCTACGAGAACTTCCCTAACCATCAATAAATATCTAGAAGAGTTTCCAGGCCTTGTGCATTTTATCTACATAGACAGAATCACCCACAGACTGACTGCTCCAACACTAGATTTTACAAATCCTGAAACTCTTGCACTTACAACAAGAAAGGTAATTTATCAAAAATTAAAATAAGATTGATACAAGTAGCTTATGAATTACTTTTATAGATATGGAACATGGTTAAACAAAGTAGAATGCATTTAGAAGAAGGACACTTATCAGTCATGTGGAAGGACACAACATTTAATTATGCTTACTTTTTATGGTTTGAGGATAATTCTGTAAGTAAATAATTTTGAAGTAATAAGCATATAGTACCGCATTATTATTATTATTATATAATATTTCGCAGGGATCACCATTAAAATGTAAAATCTATTTGAATCATGTAATGAAAAATTTTCCAATACCCGGTATATTTTGCGGTGATTATTACAGGTTTGTACCATTTGTACTTAAATATTTACCTTGTAAGTTTTTGACTAATTTTATAATTTTGTAGAAAATTAGCGGAAACGTGTTTTCCTAAACTTTCTACTAATAAGATTAGAATTTATGAGCTTTATTGTGTTCATCTCGGTTTGGCAACATCGTCATGTGTGTTAGAACATTCAAGAAGACTTGCAGCTACGATATGGGAAATTACAGGTGTACCAAATAATCCAGCTGACATATTGTAATAACATTCCTTTTAAGTATTTATACATATACAATTAGAAACTGAAGTTCTGTGCTAATATGCGAATATCTTACACTATAGTTAATATTTAAAAAAAGAGAACTATTTATGAGATTTTTAATTATTTACAAGTACTTAATATATGTATTAATTTGTTATTTATAAAAGATGATGATGCAAAACATTTGTATTTATTTTATACGTTAAATACTTAAAAATGTAATGGCACAATTTAAAAAATGTACACGAAAAGAACATATCCTGTATACTTCTTTCTGAATTTTATAATTAATTTAAGAGTATAGAGCACTGTAAATATTTGGGAGGATATATTAGACGTATCATGAAAATAGTACAAAAAAGCGGTAATGTGAATGATAATACTTTTTAAATATAGAACATCCAGAAGAACGCATATTAAAAACTATTCAGTACTTCAGTCTATGATGCCTCTCCACTTTATAATGCACAGATTCGATACTATGAACATGACACAATACCGTTTTTTTCTTTTTTTTTTTTTCATATTTCTGTAAGATTAAAATTTGCTAAAAAACGGACCAGTCTTGCACATAGTACAGATATGGTCAGTTTAATTATATTTTAAAATATGTCAATATTTACAATACATGAGTGTAGTGCAAGCACTCTAAACCTCTGCTTGTTTTTGTTTGTTTTTACAGAAATTGCTCTACAAGTTTAAGTATATTGTTATAAAGCTTTTGAACTGAACTAAAATTAAGGAACCCGTTTTTACTTAATGGTTGTCTGTCGTATCCGCTTTACGCATATTATCTACTTTTTTCTTCGTAACCTGATTGTAAGACGATTGAAAGGAAGTGTTTTGTACATTGTTTGTCTCAGACGATTCTGAGCCTGAAGTCCTTCTCGCTTTTTTAAATTCTGAATAGGTATTATGGATTAATTTGCCTTTGGCTTTTCCGACAGCACTTGCGTTTGTGTCACAGATTGATTCTTTCACAGTTTCCGTTTCCATATTCGAAATACGTCTGTTCTTATTTAACACACTTTCTGCAACATCAACTTTCATTTCTGAAATAGAATTTATAGAGGGTGATTCTTGATTCAGATTATTTGTGGTATTTGTATTCACTCTTCTTGATTTGCTCTGATTGATATTTTTCTCAACATATGTTACTGTATTTTTCGGTTTATGAGTAGCAACTTGATTCTGAAATAAAATACTAGTCACATAAGATTTGTAAAAATTACAAAATGGTTTTTTATATTATAAAACACATACAGTTGCAGAGGTATGATCTTTGAATGACCGAGATTCTTGATAGATATCATCTGAAGATTCAGTTATTGAAGGAGATGATTTTTCTGATATTTGTTTTCCTTCATTACTTTCCTCTTTTTCAGTTTCGCTGGTTTGATTTACATTATTTGAATTTCCATTAACTTTTGCCTTTTTGTTAAGCATAACTTCCTTGAGTTGCCTTTCAAGCTCTGCTACTTCAAGATCAGACTTACATAATTCAGGTATTAATTGACTTAAATGCTGCTCAGCTGCCATTTGTATAGTAATAGCAGATTCAACTGCAGATGTCTTTGTTAAATCCAAACTAAAAATAAATAGTAGGAATAAAATAAATATTTTTTAATCATTAAGTATCAGAAAGTTTGAGATATTACATAAAAATTTTAATTCATGTTCAAACTTACTCTAAAGATTCTATGAGTTTTGTAAATACATCTGGTACATCAGATGATTTTTTAGTAGGAGTAGGTTTATAATCTGAACCTTCATGTGCAAATGAATTACTTCCTAAGTTACTTATCCGTAAAGGAACTGGTTCAAATACCCTGTATCAATCAAATTATTTATACAAATAGCGTTCTTCAAAATGTATTATATAAGAATTACTATAAGAAAGGAACATACCCTCTTCTGTGTCTTAAAAAAACATGTTTAAATTTATAAGTTCCTCCTTCACTGCTTGTCGAAGAACTTAATAAACAAGTAACAAAGAACTCTTCTTTAGAGCCATTATCATTGGAAAAATATGACGCAAATTCTTTATGCAATAATTTATCTCTAAATGTAGGTACCAAGCCTATATCTCGCCTAAAGCGGAACCAACCTATCACTTGTTTACTCTTATCACGTAAAAAATCCTTTAATTTTTCTTTATTAATTTTGCCAAGAGAATTATGCAAAGAATTTGGTAATGGGCAAGTTACAACAGCTTCAATATCTAAAAACGTCAAAACATTATTGCAAAGTAAAGACTTTTGTGTCACTATGACAAACAATAGAGTAACTTACTGTTGTATATTTTCACTGTTTCTACCTGATTGTCTAAATCTGTGTACGATTTTATAACAAATTCAAGTGTTTCTCCTAATAAAAAGCCCATCTACAACATGGAAAATCAATATACTCTTTTTCAATATTTTCAACTTTCTCATTTATTAGGTTAGATTCTATAGAGGTTAAGATGATAGATTTCACAATCTAAATGCGGCTTGTCACGTTAAATTATAAAATATCGTAAATAACAAATCAAGGAGGAAAAAACTTTTTTACCTGGTCCCCGCAACTGCGAACATTTTCGTAAAACAATAATGACAGAGCGGGACCTGAAATTGTGATGAGAAAATCACTATCCGCCATGTTGACAATTAACTGTTACCCACTTCGGAATTTCGTTTATACTTTCTATTGTTATGCTTTGCAGTTTTGTTGTATTACATGTGTATCTACAACAGTAATTTATGTTCCTCGTTCATTGCGACGCATAAATTGTTTAGAAAATTATAAAAAGTCTCAAAAGATTATACAAGTATAGCCTTATAACAACATTTTACAATGTTTATATTTACTGTGTCATTATTAACTTTCCGTTAAAATATTTATATCATTATCGATTATATGAAAACGATGGTATAATATATAAGTATGGAATTTATGAAAATAGTGAAATAAATATTTAAATTACAATTTTCGATCAGCGCAGTAAATCACTTAAGCCGGAGTCACATGAACGTTGAAAATACGGACGTTGCAACGTGCGTCAATTTCAACGGACGTTGCAAACTGCAATCACACGAACAGTTGGTTTCATGTTTCGAAGATACCTTTCAGCTTCAGATATTAGTATTTTAGTATCCATTACGATAAAATGGACTTAGAGATTATCCAATGTGTAATCAGGTCGCTATAAATAAACAGAACAATAACGTGTGAATTAATCGTTTAACATACGTATTCGTGATCATCGACGTTTCTAATGTTGTACGCACTTAAAATGTAAGGGAGATGTGTATGTACATATGTAATTCGTGTGATTGATACTATATAAAACAATAAGACATTACGACGGACATTAAGACATTAAGACATTTTTTTTTCTGTTTAATACTTTCGTAATAAATGCAGTATATATATTGTGTCTTTGTAATATTGGTAGATTAGAAATAAAATCTGCGCATTTAATCGCGTAATTTGTATAACCGGAAATTGCAGGAAGCTTCAGACATAAGAAACAAAAGAAATTAGTGTTTTCATAGTTTAAATTCGTTTTCGTAAATTTCATCGATAAACTTTCAGTAAACTTTCATAATTTTCTACGAATTTATATAAATTTACGTACAAGTTTTGGTACGATAAATTGATATCTATAAATTTTTATTACAACAAAATTCCATTAATTTATATCGATAATTCATAAAGTATCGTACACTATTCTTTATCAAAATAGGAACAAATATTTGACTTTCATTGCGATTGTCCTCGAATATTTGTTTAGTAGAAGCTTTGGATCAATGAAAACTTGTATGAAAATAAATAATTCCTTCTTTCAGATAAATATCAAATTAATTACAATTTTAAACGAACAAAAGATATTTGCCAGAAGTGGGATTCGAACCCACGCCCACAGAGTGGACTGCGACCTGAACGCAGCGCCTTAGACCGCTCGGCCATCCTGACATTGCTTGTTAATCAATTTTGTATTAAGAAAGCTTTAGATAATTTATAAAACCTTAACAATAGAATTAAATAACAAAAGTTACTCAACCATTGATATTTAACTTGCCTAAACGAGTCTCAATCCCTAAATTCACAGTCCAATTACATCCCCCCCCTATATCAGGCCCATAAATTCAAATACATTCTCCAACAAACTCCACAACAACAAACCATTTCTCAGCAGAATAACCTCTCAATAAATTAATAAAAATAAACATAAAATAATCTAAGACAAGAGTGGTAACCAATTCAACAAAACTACCAAAGGAGTCAAAATGACTCAACTTTAGATACTAGTTCCAAGTGGGAAGACATGACCAGTATAAAAAACGTTAATTACTCGCTACTCGCTACTCATTACAATGATAATTAATAATTATAATTCCCAATTATCCCATTTAAACAATCGCAATAACGATAGACTGATCAGTGATTATTTTTTTTTAGGTCTTGATGGTGTCTCGAAGGAGGGCTCGTAAGATAGCCCTGCAAACAATTCTCGAGAGAATAACGATGAAGAGAGGAAAGAAGTTCAACGACGAATCGGCGCGCGCGATTCGCGTGGCCCAAAATACACCCGGTTCGTCTCCACGCGAGTTGCTGTATTTCTAGCATGTAGATTCGATGTAGGGCTTGAGGACCGCGTGATGTAAGCCTTTAGTGATCTCTAGAGGCGCGGCGTGGTTGCCTGTCGGTTGACACGGGCTCTCTTCCCTGCTTCTTCTGGTGCCTCTCCGTGGCCGTTCTTTACCCACGAGGATTAACGTACGTCCTTTTCTTTCGTCCCATCGTCGTCGTCGGCGTCGACTCGACGGACCATGACGGAGGCAGAGCGACGAACTATCGACGAGAAATGGGAGCACATCGACCAGAAGGTGAGTCGTCTAGTCATCCCACTTCCGTGACCTTGACTTTCCTTCTCGTTGCGTAACTAGTCGCATTACTCCGTGTACGTTACGGACTCGAAATTCAAATTTCGGAACCGTCGAAAATTTCCACAACGACATGGAATTTCGAAAATAAAAAAAAATTAAATTCAAATTTTAATCGAAACTTTAACTTACGACTAGATTTCGAGTATCAACTCGCTCGAAAAATTACATTTTTCAGTCATGAACTCGAAGAAAATGTGTTAAAGAGAAGAATTGTAATTATGTACGTAAATCGTGAAGGGGTGGAAGAGAGGTTATGTAGCGGAAAAATGGGTCGCGGTGACGATTGAACAGGTGATCGCGACATTGAGAGTAGCGAGTGTCTTCGAAGGCAATCGATTACGAAAGAATCGTGCTCTGTCGTCCCTTTTGGCGACCGGGACCATCTTCGAACGAGGACACGAGAGAGCCGTGGCTCTTGGTCTTCTCTCGTGGCAGCGAGAGAAATGGTCAAAGCGGTGGTCAACGGCAGGGCCGTCTCATTCATAAACTTCGCGTGACGTAAATCTGCACGCAGTGTACGCATACCGGATACAGGAAATCAACGCCGATTATTATAAATAACGACGTCGGCGTCTGAGCTCTATTGTAACTCGTTGATTGCCATGGTGGTCATCGACTTGTCTCTTCAGTGGACCCATAGTGGTCGCCAGTGTCCGGCGATACCAATTTTTTAAATTTATATTTCTTTTATTTTAACTACTTTTTGAAAATTTGAACAACTTAAATAAGTAGAGAATTTTCAATAGAAAATAATAATTTTTACCACTTTCTTTTTTGCTATATTGATGGTAATTCATCATTATATACTAAGAATAATGGAAATTTTATCGTGGCCCCCTAAGCGTGCCAGTCAAAGTGTTAATGCGATCACGAGCTCCGTTGGCATTCAGGCCCTCTCGCGACAATGTAGAAGAACGATAATTTAAGGCGGTTTTCATGTAATCGGGCCGATAAAAATCGTCTTCTTTGGGATTTTTTTCTGGGGAAACCATGATATATTTTGGCATGCGGTTTTCGCACTCAGATTTATTTATACTTGAAAAATATTCCCAATTTTTTTTTTTAACGAAGTTATTGAAAATTGTGGAAATTATATAGCCTTTGATGAATCGTGTTTGAAAACGGGCTCGAATGACTGAAATGATTCCGAACTATCTGGTTATCTGAAATGAAAACGAAACGAACGTCATTTCTGGAAAGATAAATTTTTAATTTCGGTCCTCTTTCGAAATAAATGGAATTCTGTTTCATTAATAATCCGCATAGCACCAGTTTTATTCTATAAAATAAAAGATTCAATTGTAATCCTCTTATCCGAATTAAAATTCACCTCGTTAATGATTTTCTCCAACACAATTTTCATTCCAAGAAATCAAATTTCCAGCTCCAGTCCTCTCATACTTAAATGAAAGAATTATCTCATCAACGACCGACTTAAATGTAATTGCTATTTCAAAAAGAACAAAATTCTTAATCTTTTAATCCTCTTATTAAAATCAATCTCTACATCATCTATAGCTTACAATTTTTCCGACTGGGTTACAATTTTGATCTTAAAAATAAAATATTTTACGTTACTAATAGTAGCGACACTTAAAAAAAAAAAAAAGAAAAAATTCGGATTATAGAAAGAAAATTCGATCGCGTACTGTACGTTCGGTATCTGAAGTCATGATCCTAATTACGCTTATAGGCCATTTTGGATTCCAAAAATAAAATATTTTGCGCTATTAATTAATAGTACCAAATTAAACAAAAAAAAATTAGGATTATAGGAAGAAAATTTCGTCGCGTACTGTGCGTTCGGTATTTGAAGTCGATCCTAATTGCATGCGTAGACCGCGCAAATATCGCTGTCAGTAGTTGGACTGCGACGGTTACGTGGTCACAAGGACGGGTTCATTGAAAGAGAGCGTGGCGAGGAAGAGACGCGGGTCAGTAAGCCGAGACGAACATTGGCAAGCGACTGCGCGTGCTCGCTCGTTTTTCGTGCGCTCTCCGAAAAGCACATTCTTAATGATTGCACTATAAAGTGTCACATGTGACGAAGCGATTGGTGCCTTCGAAATCGATCAGCCGCGCTTCTTGTGTCCTCGTGCAACCGTGTCGAAGAACCCTGTGTTATTTATTCCCTTTTTAATCGCGTCCTCGCGTTGTTCGTCTTTTTTCTTGTCAATTTTATTGCGTTGTCTACGCGTGGCGGCGTTCGGAACTATTATTTACGCTATATTTCATTTCGTCGCGTCATTGCGCGGCAACATGGCTAATTTTATTCGCAATTTTTTCGTTCCTTTTTTTAACGTGTCATCCGTTCTTTCTTAACGCGATTCTGTGGTGAACTGTTGTACGCTCTTTTTTCATTTTATTACCTACTTTTGTGTTATAGGTTAGGAAGCTTGGTTCCTTATTATCTTTCGTTATATTTTTGGCCCACGGTCTTGGCCATTTTGGCATTTTCTCAGGTTTCCTTTTGGCCGAATCGAAAATTTTCTTACTTATTCTTTATTTCTGTGACGTTAATGATTAATCTTTTCGTTTGATCTTGACCCGTATTTTTGTATTTCTGATTGACGGTGGCCATTTTCCTGTTTCTTACGTTTTCTTCATTGTTGCATTTGTGTTTGACGAGATAGAAAATTTGGGTGTTTATTTTTTTTTCTCTTTGTTGGGTTTTCATGAATTGTTGATAAATATTGTTATGCTTTGTACTCCCTTTTGTTGTATTCTTGAGTGACATTAGCCATTTTGCCATTCCCTATATTTTCTTCTTTGACGAATTAGAAAATATTGTTGTGATTTTGTGTTTCTATGTTAAAAATTGTTATTTGTTTGTCATTTTCTTTTGTTGTATTCTCATGATGTTGGCCATTTTGCCATTTCTTATGTTTTCTTCTCTGACGAATTAGAAAATTTTGTTGTGATTTTATAATTTTATGATCAAAATTGTTATGTTCTTTATTCTCTTTTGTCATATTTTTTGGTACCATTAGCCATTTTGCCATTTCTTATATTTTTTTCTTTCAATGAATTAGAAAATTTTCTTGTGATTTTGTGTTTTTATGATAAAAATTATTATTTGTTATTCTCTTTTGTTATTCTCTTTTGTTATGCTCTATTGACGTCGGCCATTTTGCCATTTCTCCTATTTTCTTCTTGGTTGCATCTACGTTTGGCCAGATAAAAAATTTTGTTATTTATTTCTTATCCTTTTGTTGTCCTCGTGTATCAATAATGAAAGTCATTTACCTTTTGTTTTCTCTTGTTGTACTTTTGTGGAATAACATCGGTAGCTGTCCGTTTCTCGTGTACTTCTACTTAACGTGCAATTACGTAATACTGCTGCAAGTTGCTATTCTTTTCATCCTGTGTTTGTGTGACGAGATAGAAGATTTTGTCATTTATTCCGTATTTTCTTCCTAGTATACAGATTTTGTATTTTTGTATACACTTCATATGCGTATAGATATTATACTTATAATACACGGACTCTGGTATATGGATTTTCTCATGTGCATATATGTGGCTAATTATGAAAGTGGTCAGACTGAAAGAAAAAGTTGTAAAAGAATTTTGAATAAAAAATTAAAAATATTTAAGTTATGTAATATTTAATATATAATTAAATTTAATATTTAAGTAAATATTTATTAAAAATACTTAATATGTAAATTACATTTACAAAAGTAGTGAAAGATTGAATCATCAGACTCGATATTTTCTTTTTATTTATAATGTATTTAAAAAATTAGAAAAATTATATTTCTATAAATCAGAAGGAAATATATGTATACATATATATATATATAATTTAAATTTCTTTCACCTGCACATATACATGTATTTACTTCTGTCTAGATCCTTATTCCTACTTCAAGAAATTCTTTCTCGAAATTCAGGTCGTATTTTCGAATAAAAGAATTTTCAAAAGACATCTGTGCGTAGCCCATCAAAATCGATCACCGCTAATCGACTTTCGCTATTAAACCACAAAACAATTAACCCACTTCGCAACCATCCTGAAATCCCAAGGGTCAATTGTTATTCGCGTTCAACCCTTACAGCGTTCTACAAAATAAAAAGAATAATGAAAGAAAAATATTTCCTATTTCATTTAAATTCCAAAATAATTTCAAGATGATTCGAATAATAAATTCGAAATAATCTTGAAAGAAGAAATACTTTTTAAATAAATATTTTATATTTACTTAGGTTCTTACACGAAGATCTAATTAATTATTAACCAAAAATTAGTAAAAAGTGTATTCATTGTTATAAAAATTTAAGCTTCGCTATTAATGGAAATATATTTCATTAAAATGGGAAATATGTATTAGACGATTTTTGATGGGACTTTTATCTCGACGATTAATGGTGTTACTCATGTTATAACGATTATAAATATCGCAAATATTCGCGAAAAGGATAAATTATAAATTATGGAATTATTATAAAAATATGCAACGAAACGGAATGTTTTCGATAGTTTCGTATAAACTGTCACGAGGAAAGGAGTATGAAGACATCAAAAAATGATAAGTTCAATTTCATTGACATTTTAATTTCGATGGATTAAGAGGAACAGCTTGGCTCAATGATGCACACTCGCACAATTGACCCCTTAGACAAACGATAAATTCTTTAACAATTCATACAATTGAACAAGATTATTGGGGACAGTGATTTCAATTTGTAATCTATAGGGTGGCGATATCCGAAACGTTCAAGAGAGAGGAGGAAATCCATTTTATAATTTCGAAATTTTGAAAATTGGAAATAAGGCTTATTGAAGTGCGAATCTTCGAATTCGGATTCGCATTCAGTCGCAAATCTTCGAATTCGTATTCGCATTCAATTGCAAATTTTCGTATTCGTATTTAATTGCATTCGATCGCGAATCTTTATATTCGCATTCAATTGCAAATTTTCACAATAGGAATCAGTAGCGATTCAATCGCGAATCTTTGTATTCGTATTCAATTGCGAATCTTCGAATACGTATTCGCAGTCACTCCGGAATTTTTAATATTCGCATTCGTAGTCAATTGCGAATTTCTGCATTTGCATTCAATCGTGAATCTTTGTATTCGCATTCGTACTTAATTGCGAATTTTTCTATTCGCATTCGTATTCCTACTCAATTGCGAATTTTTTTATTCGCCTTCTATTGCGAATCTTCGAATTCGTATTCGCATTCATTCGCGAATTTTTACTATTCGCATCTGTACTCAATCGCGAATCTTCGTATTCGCATTCGTACTCAATCGCGAATTCCTCTATTCGCATTCGCTTCCACATTCAATCCCGAATTTTCGAATTCGTATTCGTATTCATTTGCGAATTTTTGCTATTCGCATCTGTACTCAATCGCGAATCTTCGTATTCGCATTCGTACTCAATCGCGAATTCCTCTATTCGCATTCGCTTCCACATTCAATCCCGAATTTTCGAATTCGTATTCGCATTCATTCGCGAATTTTTACTATTCGCATCTGTACTCAATCGCGAATCTTCGTATTCGCATTCGTACTCAATCGCGAATTCCTCTATTCGCATTCGCTTCCACATTCAATCTCGAATCATTCGAATTCGTATTCGCATTCACTCGCGAATTTTTATACCAATCTTACTATTCGCATAACGAATCCTTGCACTTGCATTCAATCGCGAATCTTTGCATTCGCATTCGTACTCAATCGCGAATTCCTCTATTCGCATTCGCTTCCACATTCAATCTCGAATCATTCGAATTCGTATTCGCATTCACTCGCGAATTTTTATACCAATCTTACTATTCGCATAACGAATCCTTGCACTTGCATTCAATCGCGAATCTTTGCATTCGCATTCGTACTCAATCGCGAATTCCTCTATTCGCATTCGCTTCCACATTCAATCTCGAATCATTCGAATTCGTATTCGCATTCACTCGCGAATTTTTATACCAATCTTACTATTCGCATAACGAATCCTTGCACTTGCATTCAATCGCGAATCTTTGCATTCGCATTCGTACTCAATCGCGAATTCCTCTA